>NC_140939.1:54618434-54793434 GCF_014529385.1 Adiantum capillus-veneris | reverse complement strand
CTCTCTCTCTCTCTCTATTTAAATATGCTAAGCTATAGAAAGGAGAGAGAGAGAGAGAGAGAGAGAGAGAGAGAGAGTCATAGAAAGAGAGAAGGGGATTGAGACTCTTCTTTTGTTGTACAGTGAGATGGCTAGAACAAAAGCCACTGCAAGGAAGGCAGGCAAGGGACCAGGATTAGCATCTAAAGCAAGTAGCAGATCTGCAACCCCAAAGAAAAGACCTGGAAAACCAAATAAAATTCTGAAAGGGCCAAGGATGAAGAAGCTGCAAACCTGCATGGGACTTTTCAGAGAAATCAGAAAGGCACAGAAATGTGTAGATTTATGCATACCAAAGCTGCCCTTCCAGAGGATGGTGAGGTCCATATGTGATGAAGCTACCTGGGGCACCAAAAGGTGGAAGGTGGTGGCATTAATGGCTCTACAGGAAGCAGCAGAGGACTTCCTACTGGAGTACTTCAGTGACATGACCATTGTTGCAGCCCATGCCCATAGGGTTACTATAATGGACAAAGATAGTGAGACACTGAAAAGAATAAGGTGGAGGTATGACAAACTACTGGTCCCCAATGTCTGCAAGGATAAGAAAATGAGGGAAATTTTGTTATACCCCCCGGAGCTAGTGCCACAACTCACAGTTGTAGATGTCACACATGATGTGAATACAAGGGCAAGGGCAGAGACTATTGCTCGCCAAACAGAGGACATGAGGGAAGCAGAGCTTAAGGAGAAAGCAAAAGTAGTAGTGGAGTCCCAGAGGCAAACAGAGTGCAATGTGACCCTGTCTATAGAGGCAAGCAATCAAGAAACTCTACTTTCAATGAAGAATGGTTTGCTTGCAGAGATACCATTTGTAGATGGAGCCAGAAAGCTAGCTCTGGAAAAAGTGGACATTAATTTATTCCAGAATCCAAATGCTCAGATTTCAGACACAATTATCTATGCTTGTCTTAAGTAAGTGTTACTATCTTGCTAGCTTTGAAAACTCAGATAATAGGTTTGCTAACTCGGGTAGAGTCTCTGTAGCCTGATCAAAAGTCAACTCCCACTGCACACTCACACAGAGGTGTTTCTCCTTGATCCACAAATGTCAGTAATTATTAGACAAAAGAACAGTCCATCTGGGACCTTTGAGAGTTGGTTTCTCCACTGTGCTATGCTGGAAGTTACTGTGATCATCTTTCCATATGAGAACAACCATCACTGGAGTCTCATATGCCTTGATGTTGACCAACCAACAGTGTGGGTGTTCAATTCAATAAAAGGAACCCACCCTGAAATTAGGCTGTAAGTGTTTTGTATCAGAAAGTGTTTCTTATAGATATCCATGTAAATTTGAAGCCTCATGCTAACATCTTGACATTGCTTTGTGCTGTTGTATAAAGAGGTTGTTGCTTCCCTATGGCAAGCTATGTGGAAGGTATGAACTATACAAGGCCCCAATCAAAGAAGTACCTGTCCCAAATCAAACCGATGGGAATTCTTGCGGCTGGAGATGTCTTATCCATGCAGAATATGTCCTGCAAAGCTACTTTGCATTAAAACCTTTCATGACTAAGGTACCCATTTGGCAATGCATTCAGTTAGTTTTGGTTTAGTCTATAAAAGAATTCTCACCATGTGGTCTTTCAATTTTGCAGAGTGCTTTAAAAAACTACACATATGATTATTTGCAAAGATACCGGGTAAGTTTAATACAACACCTGCTTACTATGTCTAGCCCTAGAGAGCTTGAAGATAGCGGCTTGGATGAGCGCACTATTGATCTTACAAAACATGACGTGCCACCACGACAAACCCCTACATCCGATACAGTGGAATCACAACGGGCCGAGGGGGTCATATCAGCAGAAGATGAAAGAGCCGAGGATGAGGAAAGGTCAAATGAGCATATGGAAGGTGCTAAGGTACAACCGGAGGAGACAATGAAAGAGCCAAGTCAGCCAGTGGAGGAGCCAAAAGAGCCTATGGCTGAAACCCAAGATGAGGAAAGCAGGCCTATAGATGAGCAAAAGGATATGGATGAGGAAAGCAGGCCTAGGGATGAGCAAAATGATATGGATCAGGCAAGGATGTATGAGGCAAGCCGATCAACCGAGGGAGACGAAAAGACCTTGGAAGAAACCTTGAATGAGGCAGAAAGAGCCATGGGGGAGACCCCTGATGAAGATGTGAATGATGACTATGAAGATAAAGCGGAGGAGAGCAACAACGACATGAACACTACAGAGACCCAGTATGGACCCTTGCTACCTGTAGATACGGTTGTTCCGGTAATGTCTATTCAAGTATGGCAAAATATGTTCATCTTCTAACTACTTATATGTACTTGTCAACTTTTACAGAGGTTGATTATCTTGGACGTCAATGGATTGCTGCTGATGCGGGTGCCTCTCGGTGACAGAGGACCCTTTGAGGATTTGCAAACGTTTCGGATGGGAACTTGTCGAGTCGTGGTTCGTCCAGGAACCAAGGAATTTATTCAGTTTCTTCTTCCGCGCTTCAGAGTTGCCATATGGTCTTCAATGCAAAGGCAAAACTTGTCGCCACTAGTTGCAATAGTTTGCAGTGTATGCCAAGCTCACACGTCATATTTTGCCTTTTTGTATGATCAGAGAAAATGCGTTACCATTGAGGGCCACTACTACCCTAAAAAACCAGACTTACCTCTTTTGTACAAACCGTTTAGCCAAATCGGTGTACCCTTTGATGCAACTAATACACTACTAATTGATGATACTCCTGAAAAGGGAGAACTAAATCCGCCGGGAACAACTGTCTCACCACCTTCTTTCGAGGGGCATTCCTTCGATTTTTACCTTGAAGACATTCTGATTCCATACTTACAGAAATTGTATCTCAGTACATTGTTCACGGACGAGTTTGTACTTTCTAATGAATTAAGATGATTCTTCTATCATGTCTTTGTCTTGTCTAACATATATATATATATATATATATATATATATAGAGAGAGAGAGAGAGAGAGAGAGAGAGAGATTTGACGTGGTAAAGAAATGTATTTCAAGCACACTTTTTCACAGGGCACAATTGAAAAATGAGATCAATAAACTTCATGTCTTGAAAGTCATTTGTATACACTTGGGTTCACAAGAATATCTGTTACATTGACACTAATTCAACCCGACCATCCAACTCTTTGCACAAAATATATTTTTCCCTTCGCCGCATCACCTTACGGCCAGCTAGGAAAAAGGAAAAATCTGATAGGTCCTTGTCCATTGACTCTTCAATGATGTCATTTCGCAAATGCTGAAGACTGCATAGCTCCCTTATTGTAACCACCAATAGTAGGCCATGCTCTTTATCAATCACTTCCACATCCACAGTAGGATTATCTTCCAAACCTGCAGAAACCTGGTCCATAGGAATGTACTTACCGTTTAGCATTTGTGATCGCATATACCAAAATGAGAGTCACAGTGATTGGCTTGCAATCATGTACTTGACAACTAGAGTATCAAGCGCGACCTCGCACCGTAAACCAATCTCTTCCTTTGCATACCATCCTTTGTCAAGAAGTTTGTCACAGGATGACTGCTGAAATGACTTGCACATGAACATAGTTTTTGTAACTCGGATGTTGTAGCTATGAAACAGCTCTATGAAGAGTGCAACGGGACAAAAGTTTGCAATTCTAACCAGTTTGGTAGGAATAGAGCTACGTAGAGACCTTTGTATATCCTTGTAGAGCTTACTTTGCATTGCCTCCACCATTGTTTCCTCGGGAACTGGCCAGTCCACAGTGTTCCAATCGGTTGGTAGAGGCACTTTCACCAGCATGCCATTCTTATTCCCTGAGCTGAGTTGGTAAAAGTGGTCATAAAAAAAGATTCCATCATCAGCCAGTCTTTTGCTGCTCCTCTCTGAGTACTGTAGAGAACCAATGTGGGCATGAACAACATGGAAGAGGCCTATTATGCACTCCACAGGCTCCCATTGCTCATAAGAAGAGGGATAAACATCTGCAATATATATAAGAAGAGTTAAACTAAGAGTATCAATAAGTACAAATGACAAATCTAATGTAATTGAGCTGTGAAGAATGGAGACATTACTCATAACAAGCGAGAGAAACATTGCAAAATATATAAGAAAAGTTATAATGAGAGTATCAGTAAGTTCACATGTCAAGAGTACTTACAATTGCAACGTGGTTGATGTATATCTGATACATTTCCACCGTTTTCTATCACCTCTGGATGGGTAAACACATGCTGAACAAGAACTTCCTTTACAGATCTTTTGCCGATTTCAACTTTGAAATCGAGCACCCTGGCCTTCCATGCTGAGCGGTAAACGTTGATACCACTAGACCTCTTGGGTCTTCTTGGTTGCATGAGGACCCATGAACCTTTGTTTATCCTTTGTCCAACCCATTGGTTCTCTGCACTTATTGAAGCTGGTATTGTAATTGAGGATATGCTACTCTACTTGGCCTTCTAGGCAAAGTGCAGTTGTTGGTTGTTGGTGTGAGAGACAGTAAACACCTGGAGGCTCTTGGGCGAGAAGACGTGGACACCATAGCTCTCAGAGAAAAGCTTTAGTGGAGGGAGATTCACTTTGAAAGCATTCTAATGGAGGGAAAGTGTTTTAGAATTCCAATATCTTGTGCGGGCTTAATGGTCACCCTCCAGTACGTTAATGACCATAAGAGAATATCAGAAGTGGGACCACATGCAAGCACCTAAAAGCTCGGTAAAAGGAAGGAAATTACTATGCTACAATCCTAGTTTCGTGAAAGTTTTATGCTATTTTCCTATTTTTTGAGTCTTTCCACGTACTTTCCTACGTAACGTAGCCTTCATGCTCATTGGACGCGCTCTATTTTTCTCTCTCTTCATATGGCCCTCCAAATGACCTCTGAAATTTCCTAATGTACCTTCCCTGTTGTATAACGCTCTTTTGATTTTGCGCTAACATCCTAGGCAATCCATGCCCACATGCAGCTCCACCACCTGGTTTTTTGACTGCAAGATTTGATTGTGTGCGCTCTCTCTCTCTCTCTCTCTCTCTCTCTCTCTCTCTCTCTCTCTCTCTCTCTCTCTCTCTCTCTCGAAAATTCGCAGTTATCGACTTGCCTCTTCCACCACTCAAGTTGAATAGAACAAGAACGTGTCATTGCGTCATTGTATTTAATGGTCTTTGCGTCCACTCCAGGTACGTATGCTCTAGGTATGTTCTCACAAGCAGGGACGACGAGCACCTCCTCCTCCTCTCTCTCTCTCTCTCTCTATCTATCTATCTATCTATCTATCTACTTGTCCATGTTTTTTACTCCATTCATTCAATATTAAGTTTAAATATTCGTGTGTTTATTGCAGGCATGGATGATGAGGAGTTTATTTCTTCTTTGTCACCCCAGCAGAGACAGTGGTACGTGGAGCGTCATCGCTCTGGCGCACCATCATGCGTTCCTACTCCATCAACATCTCCATCTGTTTCGGAGCATTCAGCACGCTCTGAAGCTTCACACTCGTCTAGGCCTCAGCGCTCTAGTGGTGGCGGTGGTGATTGTTGTGGGGATGCTGCCACCGATGCTTCGACACCGCCTCGTGTTCAACGAGGATCTTTACCCTCCCCTTCTTTGCCCGTCCCGACATCAGCCACGGCATCGCCATTGACACCAGGTTTTACGCAGCTCACTGCCGTTCCTAGGAGCTACACACCACTAGCTACTCCTTCAGGAGTCACTCCAGTGGACACTCCGCGCTTCAGGGCTCAGACTCTAGTGGAGATACCTGACGTCCGTACCCCCGTTGACACACCGCTAGAGACCCCTGCCGGGACACCGAGGTTCACGCGTCAGCGGCGGTGAGAGGGCTTAGCCCATTTTCATGTCTTTTGACCTCACCCGCTAACCATCAGCACTCAAAGAGGAATTTGTGAAAAGATCTAAAGTCCACTTTGACTATTCTCTCTATAGTACCACAATATCTGACATCATCTGTTGTTGTGTCAAAGTTTCCCATCACGCCACAATCATTAGTGGTCCGACGCTCATCTATCTTACGGGTGCAAAAATGTCGGCCTTCGAACCAAATGGAGTTGAAAGTGAGACCCTACAATCACAATGCATAAGAGGTTACATCACATTTCATTAAGTGATTTGCATACATGCATCCACTCTACTTGAATCAAATCAGGATATTTTGCAAGCTCTTTAGGAAAAGGAGGTGCATGTCTACCTCCATGGGACCTCTTCCATGCATCTCTATCCCTTTCTCTAGCTGTGCGGGCTTATGAGTACATATTGACCCATTTGGTCATGATAGTGGCATTGAGTTTACAATAGTTGTTGACTATGGCATGAAACTGTAGATCCATGACCAAGAGTGAGCCTTTTCCACTGGGAATGGTTGAGTGCTTCCTAGGATCCTCTTCCTCACTCCACAGATGAGGCAATGATGGATCCACTGTGATGAGATACTGTGAGACATACACAAATGCCTCTTGCACCACCTAATCTTCTGTCATGCTTGCCTGAAAACATTAAAACAACATATTTTTATTAGTAACTCCATAGCGTATAAATGCTATCTAGATTGTATTGATTTTGCATACCTCCGGTTGTGACCTCAATCTAACAAAATCCTTTAAAGTCTTCAAGAATCTCTCCAAGAAGAATATCCATCTACGGCTAACAAGGATTGTACGTGGGAATGCATCCTCAATAGCACACACTACCTCTACTGCTAGCTGATGGGCTACTGGTATGTCTTTCACTTCTATCTCCTTGGAGCTCACAAATCTACAGGGCACAAATAATATAGTAGATCTAAAAAAATTTCATTGTACATGGCACAACATGATATAGTACTTGGAAAAAAACCCATTACCTCACAATCTCACCCACTTTGAATATTGCAGCCTTCACCTTAGTGTCTCCATAACCACTAATAGTTATGGGAAGTACAAACTACAAACAATAAAACATCTTAGTGAATGTCAACTTATATATAAGGACACATAAACACCACAAACTGTTCTACTCTTACCTGAAGGATTTTATGCCAATCATCGGATTTCAATCCATACAATTGAATGGAGCCACCCTTTTTGGTTTTTGTGAAAGCACCTTTGAGTGACCGCATATACCCCGTTCGAGTTCGGATGGATGCTATAACTTGCTTTGTCCGCTCTTGGTCTGCCTTTGACAGTATCCACGGTGCTTTTGGGAGAATCATCTTTCCTCGCTCCCCCATTCGGGGCGTGGCTGAAAGGGGGAGACGTCTCATGGCTCTTAAATCTTCCCTAGTACCCAATGAATCCTTCTTGCCAATTATGTGATCCCATATAGCTTGCCCAACATTTTTGAACACATGCATAGGGTCCAACAAGTGCTGAATTTTACAAGAAGATGAGTACCTCGACATACCCCTTGGCAGCCCATTGGGAGGGGGTGAGGTACCATGATGCTCCTCCCAATGCTTCGCCCAATCAGCCATGTTCCAATGGAACTGCTTCACTCCATTGATAGGGGGAGCATATCTACTATGTGAAGGAGGCAGGAAGCGATGGTTGTTGGGATAGATCACCTTCCCAAGAAGAGGAGGTCTCTCTGTCACAAGGGAAGGGCCACAAGTGGGAAACACACTATGTCCAGATGTTGCCAATCCTGCCAAGAGGTAAACAAACATTACACATGAGATGATAAACCTAAAGCAAAGAGTACAATTAACATGTGCATACTTACCAGATACCTCTCCAAATCCTAGGTAATCATGCATGGCACATGAGGATGCACTTGATGACGGCTTTGCGGTCTCGTGGTGGCCGTGAAATGTCAATGACATCTATGCCTCTCCATAGTTCTTGAAGCTCTTCAACAAGAGGCTACAGATATACATCCATGTTTTTTACCTTGTTCTTTCCTAGAATGAGAAGTGATAGTAAAATGTTTGCCTTTTTTGTTGCCTCCCAAGGAGGAATATTGTAGTTCACAACCACCACCGGCCAAGTACTCCACGAAGTAGAGCGGTGCCCAAATGGATTCACTCCATCACTAGCTAACCCAATCCTCAAGTGACGAGGCTCATCCCTGAACTCTGGCCATGTGTCCTCTATGTGCTTCCACGCTGGTGAGTCAGCTGGCACTCTCATAATACCATCTGTGGAGCGATTTTTTGCATGCCAACTCAAAAGCTCGCTCGTATCCTTCGATCTAAACATGTGTTGGATGCGAGGGATGAGTGGAAAATGCATC
This sequence comes from Adiantum capillus-veneris, assembly GCF_014529385.1. NCBI lineage: Eukaryota > Viridiplantae > Streptophyta > Polypodiopsida > Polypodiales > Pteridaceae > Adiantum > Adiantum capillus-veneris. The sequence continues at coordinate 54,785,207 of NC_140939.1, read as the reverse complement.
AAAACTTTACATGGAATTTTGTTTCTCTGCATTCCTTCTTTGAACCTAGGCTCTCCGCATGATGGACATGTGTCACAATCGGCATGCTCATTATGAAAGAGCACACAATCATTCACGCAAGCATGAATGCGATCATAATACATCCCTAATCCTGTCACCACTTCGTGTGCTTTTTGTCTATTCTCTGGCATGTGATTGCCAGCTAGAAGTATCTTTCCTAGCAACCTATCACAATAAGAAAGTACATTAAAAGCTAATTTATGCACTCCACAAGCATCCTTCACAATCTATATACATACCTCAAAAGGGCGTCGACACTAGCATTGCTCCATCCAAACATCGCCTGAAGGTTAAGAACTTCGAGAGATGCCCTTAAAATGGAGTAAGAGCATCTCTCATATAGTGCAGTGTGTGCAGAATCAAGTAGCTCACTCCTCGTTCTTTCAGAAGCTTCTTCGCATGCACACTCTCGTTCATGCTCCTCCTCTCCTGCAAGGAGATCCTCAACCATTCTATGCAAATGGTTGTCTTATGCATCCACGTAAGGAGATGGGATGTGGTCACTCATAGAGGGAAAAGCAGTTGGTTGATTTGATGTGCTTCCTCCCTCTCTAATGGATTCCTGGCGCATGCGCTCTTCCACCCTCCTCCACCAACCACACGCCAATGAGGGGTGACGTCAATGGCCGCTACAATTCGCAAATCATTTGTTTCCATCCGGGCACGCTTGCGAGGATCGTCCCATAGTCCATAATCTTCTACATGACTCAAGCATATCCGTCGAAGTCGAGCAATGGCGCATTTGCACCGCACGCATGGGCATGGTAATCGCTCGGCCAACCACCGTGATCTATTCGGTTCAGTGGGGACGGGCCAAAATCATCCCAAGCAACCTACATTAATAAATTACATACACTAATTAAAATCAAATTACAAAAAAAAGGTTAATAAAATATCAATAAAAAGTAAAAATAAATAAACTTAACATGCATGGTGATCAAAACTTTTAGGTAGAAATGTCATTTTCAAAGTACTATGAATACTTTCATTTTATATACATTTTATCAAAAACACAGTACCAATAGATTTTGGAAATCAAAAGTAATAATGTCAGAACGTGGCCTTCTCTGTGGTTGGGCTGAAATTGCATCGCGGTAATAGTTGCGGTAATACTCGAGGTAAAGTATGCGGTAAACGCCACAGTAATAGGCGCGGAAAACATTTTTTCAATTTTTTTAATAAATAAGGGAACCCGCGTGCCCCGCGAAGTTCAAAACCCTAAATTTCTAATTTAATCGTCTTCTTTATCACAGAAGCCGAAAGCGCGAACCTCACAACCTTGAGCTCTTCCTCCATCTCTACTCTTCTACTCTCCACCATTTCTGCTCTTCCATCTATACTCTCCTACCCTCTGCCAATAAGCTCTTCAATTCCATGTAATTTTTCTTGTTATGTTTCTTGATTTTTTCACATGCATACACACACATGCATATACTCATACATACGCATACACACACATGCATACACACGCACAAGTTAACACGCATGCAAATACACATACGCACACACATGCATATGTTAGTTTAAGTTATACATAAGTATGTGCATACACTAATTAGTGTCTGATTACACACACTAATTAGTGCATGTGTTCTTTACACACACTAATTAGTGTGTGCATTATTCTAATACACACACTAATTAGTGTAAGTAAAGACACACCAATTAGTTTGTGCACATGTTAAACTTAACACTTATTTGCAAAACCTAAACTTAACACACACTGATTAGTGTGTGCATTGTTCAATGTGATTGGCCAATGCACACACTAATTAGTGTGTGCATTGGCCAATGTGATTGGTCAATGCATACACTAATTAGTGTGTGTTTAGTGTGTGCATTGGTCAATGGGATTGGCCGATGCACACATTAATTAGTGTGTGTTAACACACACTAATTAGTGTGTGATTAGTGTGTGCATTGGCCAATGTGATTGGCCAATAGTGTGTGAATTGGTCAATCCCATTGACCAATGCACACACTAATTAGTGTGTGTTAACACACACTATTTACTGTGTGATTAGTGTGTGCATTGACCAATGTGATTGGCCAATGCACACACTAATTAGTGTGTGTTAACACACACTATTTAGTGTATGATTAGTATGTGCATTGACCAATGTGATTGGCCAATGCGCACACTAATTAGTGTGTGATTAGTGTGTGCATTTGTCAATTGGATTGGCCAATGCACACACTAATTGGTGTGTGATTAGTGTGTGCATTGGTCAATGCGATTGGCCAATGCACACACTAATTAGTGTGTGTTAACACACACTATTTAGTGTGTGATTAGTGTGTGCATTGACCAATGTGATTGGCCAATGTGCACACTAATTAGTGTGTGATTAGTCCAATCACACAAGCCAATGCACACACTAATTACTGTATGTTAACACACATTAATTAGTGTGTGCACAAGCCAATGCACACACTGAGGCGGTCCGGGACGGGCAACAAGAGAGGCGACCTCTAAACACCCCTTAAGGCTCCCGTGCTGCTCAATTGGGGTTGGGGGCAACCACAAGCACAACACAACAACCAACCCACAGCCAAACCCAAACAAGATAGGGGCACCACCTAGTTAGAGAGAGAACTAGGACGCAAAAGAGGAGAATCCCTTAGCAAAACAAGTGAAAAGGAAGGGTACACTATCACTAATTTAAATGCTACAAATACACACACCAAACACACACACACACACACACACACACACACACACAAAAGAAAGAGAGAGATCTTTGTGCAAAAATTTAGCTTCAATTTTAATGATTGACGTGGGTGTATGAACAGCTTGGAGGAGAGTCAAGAGACACGATTAAGTTTGATGATGTTGCAATCTACACATTATCTTAGGGTTATGGGAGACCTCTCACCATACAACCCTCTTATAATTTTTTCCCAAGCAACAAAAACAAACACAAGAGCTCTTGAGTCACATACAAGCAGATACTACAAAAGAATCTCAAAATGAAAATGTGTCACCTTAAACCAAACGAGATAAGATTGCCAAGCGTGAATTGGAGAGACTCAAGAGATTTTTGACCTGCGATTTGCACCCAACTTATTGATTAAATTGATGCACAAGAGTAGGTACAACTTTGATTGGAAGTTATGAATCACTCACTCCCTTGCAATGTTACAACTAGCTCAAAGAAGCTTTCCTATACACCACATGTAATAGTGCATAGAGAGCTCACTCTCACTCCCTAAAAGTAAGATGGTGAATGGAACGCTCAAAGTAGTGAGCAATAGTGTAGGGATCCTTACCATTTACAAAGGGAGAAGAGCTTTATTTATAGGTGAGGAGAGCCCTAATTAGGATTATACCTAATCAACATTTTCATAGAAAATCATGTTTATGAAATTTTTTATATGTTCTTATGAGAGTGGGGCTCTCTTTTCTCTTGAGTCACATGGATGTGGGCTCAAGAGGAGAGAATTATTGAGGTGAAATAGAGAAGATTCTAGAGAGGTGAGTGATTTTTTGTGTGAGGTTGCCTACTCCACGGTAGAGTAGAGTGGGTGCAATTTACAAAAAACGGATAGCAGTTAGTGTTAGTAGTTTGAAGTTAGTAGGATGGGGTAAAATTACATGGCATATGCACTCAAGGTGCATTATATGATTTATACAATGATAAAAAGCAAGAGAAGAATGAGAATATACACAATTTGGTGGAAACCACAAGATGTAAATGAAATTTTCCACCTTCTCCTCCAGTGAATGAAGCAGTTGTAGAACTTTGTCGGTGCAATTCTTGTGACCATGGGGAAGTTGAATTCTCCATGATCAAACTCCTCCTTTCACAGGGCTTGAGATTGGTTATTTGCTGATTTTGCCTCTTTTATGAAAGGATGAAGAGGTTATGGTAATATGAATTTGATTCTAGAGAGAGAAATTGAGCTATATGTGTGTAGAGATGATAATCTTTTGAGCTATGGAGTAAGGAGAGATGGAAATGGTGAAGAAGATGAAGTAAGCCATGAAAGTTGCAGGTTTGAGTGAGGGATGGAGACGAATGAGTGTATGTGTGTGGAAGTGGGAAAGGAGGTGAGAGAAGACTATGGGTTACTTTGTGAGAAAAGTGGGCAGATTGGGGTCCACTCAAAAAATCATATCTCACCGGTGGTTGCTCCAAAAATCACCAAAATTTTTGAGGTGATTATTCAGATTTTTTTCCACATTTTCTCTTTTTATCACCGCTCCAAATTCGGAGTGGAGATGGGTGCCAAAAATCTCACCAAAAAGCCTGTTTTTAATGCCTGCAAAAGTCTTTTAGTGGCCCCCTTCTTTGTTGAATTTCTACAATGCATCCAAGAGTGAGCCCCTCCTTTGTCATATCATAATACAAAGCATCCAAGTTGCCCTTTACACATGCATGGAGGAGGATTATTGGTGAATAAAGCAATATATACATGGTGGGACTAGTGTATGGACTATTCATGGATTTTAGCTCAATGAGCACATGGTGTTAGATATGTATTCTTTTAAGAACAGTCTCCTAAGAGTAGAGTAGATCGTTCTCTCTTCTACTCTTAAGGTTCTATACCAATCTCCAGCCTTTCCGCTTAGGGTATTGAGTAAAAAATAAATAAATAAATATGGAGGAATTATGGATATGGAAAGATATTGGAATCGTATTATATGGTCCCTCTTTGTATTATTTTGGGTGAAAGAGGAAAAGGTATGCAAGTAAATGAAAATAATATAATAAACATGACTAAGAAAGTAGAAATCAATTTTTTTGTTTTCACGAGGGTGAGGGTGAAAATGTGGGGGTGATTTGTATAAAAGAAAAATATGAGGTTAGAGTATGTACACATTGGCAAAAAATACACTTATGGTGCAAGAGGATGAAAGAAGGCATACATGAGTTTAATAAAACACACACCTAGGTATAAATATTTAAATAAAATATCAAAATAATTATAAAAATCCCTATATTTAGGCCATATATATAATGAAATATTTACACACAAAGAGGCCATAACATACCTTTTTTAATTATTTTTTATTTTTTTGGCTCAACTAGCCCAGTGACTAGCTAATTGAGGGTTTTTAAGAAAATACGAGAAAAGTCCCCTAACTCACACACGCCTATATACAGTGAAATGGTAGGGATAGCCATAGTGTTTGAGTGAATTTGGTAGGGTGAGGTAGCTCACTATGACAATTTATAATAGCCGAAAAACGGCTATCAACACTAATTAGTGTATGGTAACACACCTAATTAGTGTGTGCACAAGCCAATGCACACACTAATTATTGTATGTTAACACACACTAATTAGTGTGTGCACAAGCCAATTAGATAAGCCAATGCACATAGTAATTAGTGTATGTTAACACACACTAATTAGAGTGTGCACAAGTGAATCACACAAGCCAACGTACACACTAATTAGTGTATGATTAGTGTGTGCATTGGCCAATGCACACACTACTTAGTATGTGTTCATGTCAATTACACACACTAATGATGTTGAATTAAACAGTAATCAACACAAAAACATAAACATACCTCCATGATTATGTCGTAGGTGACGTATTAGGCCCCAATGGCCGTCCAAGTGATCGCGCAATCGATCACACTAATCATAAACACAATAATCTCTTATTAGCCAATACACGCACTAATATCTTATTAGCACTCAAGGCTTTGCAAGGTTCTTTTATAGGTTGTAGATACACCTTGGATTCTTTCCACATTGGATTCTTTCAACATTGGATACTATAGAGAATCCAATGTTAAAAACTCCAATGTTTGAAAAAAATCAATGTGTAAATTTTTAATCATATATTCCAATTTTTATTACCTAGTTTAATCTTTGTCGTAATAAATGCAGACCATGTCTTCTTCTTCCACACCACGCTTTCGCAACATTGAGGATTTCATGGCGGACGGGATGTCACCCGACGCTCTCTCTGCCTATCATTCACAGCCGTCACCTCAGCAGTCATCATCAAGGTTCGTCTGGTTTCGGGATGCTCTTGGTGAGTCCGCTGCCGTACTTGTGACCGATCCAGATGTGGAGAGGGCATTGCGTCTTCGGGCTGAGTAGTTAGGTTCGCAGCAGACCCTTACGCAGCGCTATTTACCGGTGCAGCTAGCAGCTTTTGGATTATCTGAGGTCTCTACTCCGACTGGTGGCACTCCATACCTGCAGAGTTTTCCACCTACAGCTCTAGGTTCATCTTTTCCTTCACAGGTTCCTACGCCCCAGGGTCCGACGTCGTTGGGTGCGACGCCACAGGGTCCGATGCCACGGGCGTCCACCTATCCATCACCTATCCCACGTTCTGCCCCAGATTCATGTCGGCGCTCTTCAGGTAGTCAACGCCAGGGCAGCTTGCGCGCTAGCGTCGGTCGATCTCGACAAGGGATCAGAGCTAGTTGTTGTTTTGGAGAGGGGGGAGTACTACAGATTCTCCTCCACAGTCACCGCTCCCTGCTCTAGCAGAAGATGAGGACCATGACATGCCTGCACCAGATGTTCGCGGGTTATACTACTAGGTTCATAAAGGAGGTATGGTGGATCTTGGGACAGTGCAGAGCAGGAGATTTTGCACACACATCAACCAATTAATCCACTCCACATATATCAATTTTTTTCTCAAATTTGATCAACAGAATCCCTACAACCATGCACATGCGTTTCCCCAACCCTGAGGGGCAACAATTCTCAAGGCAATGGTTGCAAGAGCATGTCAAAACATTTCTCAAGAGCAAAAAATCTAGTGTGAGGAGAGCTGCAAAGAAGACAATAGAGTCTCCTGAGCACAGCTATCGGCCAGGAAATGTCCATGATTTGGAGTGGGAGACAACTATGGAAGAGAAAGAGGACGAAAGGGCAACCGGCGCGAGGATGTATGCGTGCCAAGTTGAGGCCAGATCCCATCAGACTCCTACGCATTATGGTTCGAGAGGAAAAACGGCTTGGAAAGACCAATATGTAAGTAAAAACATTAGTTTTATTGTAAAAAATCTAATTTTTTTCATTTGATTAATTGGTTGCTATTTTTTTGTCAATATAATATTACCATGAGTCGCCGGACCAGAGATGTGCAGAGATATAGAGAGAACCATACCGAGTATCAAACTTGGTATTGGTTGTTTGAAAATCAAATAGTCTCTCGAGAGGAGTTCGAAAATGCGTGCAGAAGTTTGCAACATGTAAGTTTAATCTTATTTAAATTATCAAATTGTTGATTTTATATCATATATTAAATAACAAAGTGTTAATTGTTTCTTTTTCTGGTTTTGCAGAGTCATGGAGTTCCACACAAAATGCCGCCCTCTCCCCCATGAGCATCCTCTGTTTTGTATGTGCGGGCTTTTTTTGCCTCCTCCCCCATGACCATCCTCTATTTTGTATATGCGGGCTTTTTTTGCCCTCTTTATGTAAATGCAATTACCTATCATTTTTTGGCTCAATACCTCCTCCAATTGTAATTCCACTTATGTAAATGAAATTATCAATCTTTTTTTGGTTCAATGTATTGTCCAATTGTGATATTTTGTTGTAATTAAATTGCTTGTAATTAATAATAATTTTTTTTAAATATTTTAAATAAAAAAAAAAATAGATGACCTTTTGGATGGTCCTGCAAAGGATCATCCAAACGGTCATCTGTTTTTTTATAATAAACCCGTTTGCGGTAATTCTCGCGATAACACCAACGCGGTAACAGTCGCGGATATGCTCACAGTAACACGCGCGGTAATACTCGCGGAAATTTAGCCGCATGCATTACCCCAGACTTTACCGCTAGACCATTACCGCAATGTTTGCCGCAGTCTTTTCCGCATACGGGAAATTTCATATTACAAATTTGTTTGTTTTTTTGCGGTAATGCGGGCGATAATACCGCGCATATGTTATAGTGTTAATTCATGTAGATTCCTTGGATTAGGCCATTATTTTATTACCTCTACCTTTGATGGATCCATTTGAATGCCATCTTGAGAGATAATGTGGCCAAAATATTGAATCTCTTCTAAGAAAAACTCACTTTTCTTTCGATTAATATAGAGTTTATTCCCTCGTAAGACTTAAAATATTACCTGGAGATGTTGCTTGTGTTCCTCTAATGAATTAGAGTAGATGATGATATCATCAAAGAACACTCTAGTAAAGGTTCGGTGAGGCCTCAATAGCTTCTCCATCAAGCGGTTAAATGTGGTTGGTGCATTGGTGAAGCCAAAAGGTATGACAATGTATTCATAAAAACCAAACACAGTGCAAAATATGGTCTATACAATGTCTTGATCAGCTATCCTTATTTCATGGTAGGCACTTTCTAGGTTAATCCTACTGAAGTAGGTTGACCCTTGCAGCTTATCAAATAGGTCTTCTACCCGTGGAATGAGAAACCTATTCTTCATTGTGATCCTATTTAGTGCTCTATAGTTGGCACACATACAATATGTGCGGTATTTCTTTTGCAATAATAACACGGGTGAACAAAATGGAGATGAGCTAGGCCTAACCATGCCCTTCTCAACTAACTCATGCACTTGCCCCATAATCTCCTCTTGTTGACCTTGAGAAACTCTATAAGGAGGTTTATTAGGCAGTGAACTTCTTGGAAGAAGTTCAATTGCATGGTCATTATTGCCTTGCTTAGGAGGTAATTCACAAGGGATGTCGTCAATAAAAACATCTTGAAATCCCTTGAGAAAATTGGATAACTCTAATTCCTTATGATTGTTTATATTTTCTTTTTCTACAACATTAGGTTCATTTTGAGAATCTTTAACAAAAATCATGTACAAAGAAATAGAGCTCTTTAATGACTTATTGAAAGCTTGGATATGTATAGTGGGTATGGTGTTACCGAACTCCTTAGCATCTATGTACATATCTTTACCTTTGAACCTAAAGTAGATTTTCCTTTTAGGGAATGTAACATTGGCAACCATGCGATCAAACCATGGTGACCCTAGAATTACATCCTCATGCTTGAGAGGAGAGATAAAGAAGTCCTCTTTTTCCACATAGCTTTGGACAGGCCACACACCATATCTGTGGGCTTCATGAATCAATTCCCAACAAGGGGCTAAGAGAAAGCTTAAGCCCACAGAGAACAAGGTTTGGGAGTTAACATACTCCACCATATCTTCAGTTAGACCCACACAAAATTTTTGTTTTTGCTCTCCAACATCCATCTTTTTGTGGCGGTGGCTTTGAGATGTAGGTCCCAAAACTTGTCTACATATTTGTGAATAGATTTTTAGGGAGAGAGCTTCAAGATTCACCATTCGGTGAGTACTTTGTTTTTGGCATCGGTATCCAAAAATTGCTTCATGATGGAAGCTCTTAAAGCTTTCCATGTTTGTGGAGCTTCAATGTTTGCCCATAGGCTGGACCACCATTGCCTGGTGGACTTTTGAAAATGAATAGCTACATGGAGTAGCTTAGAGGACTCCGTGAAGCCCTCATCTCCAAACGCCACATCGAATTGTTGAATGAAGGCCAAGATTTTGTCCGTAGCACCAAAGGTTCTATCGTAGGTAAGGAAAGAGATGTTCTTTTCTCACTCTTTGAACTTTTTGAGCTTGGACGACCTCTTCCAATGGCCTCTTCTTTTTGGTGGTTCGAAAGTTGCACCATCACTTTCTTCATAGGAGGAAGAATTTGAGGAGGATGGAGAAGAGGGTGACCTCTTTCTTGCCTTTTTATTCCCTTGTTCCTTCTTTTCTACACCATCATTGTCTTCATAAGAGGAAGAAGATGAAGAAGATGGAGAAGAGGGTGACCTCTTTCTCGCCTTTTTATTCTCTTGTTTTCTGTCATCCCTCTTTGAATTATGGTGTGGAGAAGTGTGTGATGGTCTTCTCCATTTAGTTTCTGTCATCCCTCTTTGAATTATGGTGTGGAGAAGTGTGTGACGGTCTTCTCCATTTAAGGGGTGTTGGAGAGTGTTTTGCCCGCTGTCTTCTCATGGAGCCATCTCCAGTGAGGTGGCAGGAGACTCACTTCTTTCTTGTTCCTTTCCTTGGGGCTCCTCCATTGTAACTTGAGTTCTCCTTTGGGAAGGAGATGCATCGTCAAGTAGTAGATTTTTGAGCCCTTTGTAAGGATCCTCTTTTTCTTCCCTTCTCAGAGAGAGGCTCTTTTGGAAGTCTCACAAGGAGGATTCCTAGGTACTCTCTCTTCTTGGTGGGGAGTTTGGAGAATCCCATGAGCACATAGCTGCCGTTGCGCTTCACTTTGGAGGTATGGATTTCCCATGACTTGTTGAAGCCTAGAAACAAGGTAGTTAACAAGCATAGGGGCATCATTAGTAGCCTGTTCTTTAGCAAAATCAATGATATCAACATTATTTTCACTCTCTTTAGTATTGTCAGCCATTCTAGAAACTTTTAGGTGTAACTTTTTAAGCATACTTTGGCACTTCAAGCCCTAGTTTCTACTCCTCTTAACGCCTTTAGAAAAGCACTCGAGCTCCTGTACCCATGGCTTAAATATCATTAATTGCAATGAATAGAAGAGAGGGTCTTTCAACACCAAAATAGAACCGGCTCCTGTCAAGCTTCTAATAGCTCAATAGTGGTTAAGCCATAGGTAAGCCCCGTAGGACTCCACTATTAAGACCATATCTCTTGACGGTGATGCCCCAATATCTGCAGCACAAAGCAAGCGCACTGCAAGGCTGAAAATTCCCTATTCTATTTACTCAATAGAAATTAATAATACCAACCATTTATAGCTAGCTTGAGGACCTCTCTTCTTGAGCAAAAAAAGAGAAACCTTGTGCTCTGATACCAATGTAGCATTTAATGGTCTAGTAACTTGTGTGTAGTGGAAAATAACATAGACATAATGATCATTTCATTAGAATTGATTCGTAATGAGTATAGCAAGAGTGCTTGGATGGAGAGAGCAACAAAAGCATAACACCTTGTTAGATAGGCATGAAAAATATTTCAAAAGAGAGAGAAATTAAGCTATTCACAATAGTTGAGGACCGGATTTACAAGGAGCCGGTCCCCCCTCCAAAAGGCTTTGTATTATAGGTTTCCCCCATCAAGGGAGACATTTTACAATACAACACTTTGTGTTCCCTCAATAAATTTCCGGTGCGTGCAATGAAGATGGAAGCTTCAAGAACCAAGCTCATGCTTGTAAAACACAACATCAGTTCTCTCACGGTCTCAGACCCCGGTTTCAAACCCAAGACCTCACACACCTTCGAAGATGGTGAGAGCTAGCGGGGTATGAGAGTAGATCAAGAGGAAGGAGTATTCTTACGAGAAAAAAGTATGTCTCCTCATAATAGCTTAGTAATTAGCATGGTAGAGGAGATGATCATGCATTGAAGCTTGGCTCTTGGCTGGATTTGCATCACAAATCCAAGAGTTGGTGTAGGCCTCCTATCTCACAAGCTTGGAGAATATGATGAGATTTCCATTAAAGCTTGAGAAGGAGATAGACTTCTTTACTCCACACATGAGATTGTGTGAGTGTGTGTGTGTGTGATAATGCCTTGCAAAAGTCATCCCCCCCCCTCTCTCTTGGTCGATCCCTCTTGATGTTTACTCATGTCGCATCTCAGTGAACCCTGCCAAGCTTAGCCAATGATAATTAAGGAGCATAAGTGATAGCCTTGTGAAATGTGTCCCCCTTTCCTCTTTTGTAAGATCTTTAGGTATTTAAATAATAAAATTAAACTCTCATTGTACCCCTTAGTCTTCTGGCCAATAGGAATCAAGGAAGCCATTGGGCTGTTAAATGCTCATTGAACCCCTTAGAAGACTGTCCAATAGTCTTCTAGAGAGCTTAGTTTCTATTGGTTCTTTTATCAAGTGTTTTTAAATGAACTAAACTAGTTTTATTCTAGCCTAATTTTCATTGTTCCACCTATATGTCCATCCAATAGGATTTGAATGCACCTTGGGGGCAATTGGGCTAGGGAGTTGACATGTGTCCCCTATTCTCTTTGTGTAAGGGGATCTTGTTAGAGTGTATGTGTATTTATCTCTCATCCCATACAAGAAAGGCTCTCTCCCTCCTATCTAGCGTTATGTGAAGACTTTATGGTCTTCACATAAGCATCCAATTTTACCTAGAGTTTGACCATTGACATAACCTTTGAGTTTTGGACCTTAGCATTTTGGAAGTCTTAATGGGCTGAAACCTAGGGTCTTTGAAGCCCATTGTTGCACATTGATCTTTTGCAAATGCCCCCCCCTTTGGATCCCTATTTTCCCTCCTTTGGATCCCTACTGTGACCGGTGTGCCATCTTAACCAATATTCTAGCTTTTTTTCCCCTAGTACTTCCCCATATTAAATAATCAGTTTAACATGAGAAAATCATTTAGGAGGATTATATATTAGTTATTATGACAGTTCATAGATGATTTTTGTGTATATAAATGAAGGAAAGGGCATGTTCAGAAGCTTGAAATAACTTTTGCAAGGTATGATGAATACAGGGGTCATTTGAGCCCTAAGAAGTGTCATTTGCTGCAACCAAGAGTGTCATTTGCTGCAGCCAAGAGTGAAGCTTCTTGGACATGTGATTTCGAAAAAATGGGATTGAAGCAGATGATGCCATTGGGACTGTGTTGTTGCAAAAAGGGAAGGAATTTAATATATGACACCCGTGCATTATGCTAGCAAGGTGAAGACTCCTCATGAAAGAGATTACCCAGAAATTGAATTAGTGATGACCATTATGGTTTATGCTTGCAAACGATTCAGACATTACTTGTTGAAAAGTCGTTCAATTTTCTCACCAACTATTCATTGCTTCCTCAACTGTTTAATAATTTGAATATATCAAAGACAATGATGATGAAGTGGGTTATTAAATTTCAAGAGTTTCAGTTCACTTGTTTAGTGGAAGAGAGTACTCGGGCTACCCTAGCAGATCATCTAGTCAATTATAGAGAGTCTCCTGTTTTGGTTAAGGAAGAAGTGGTGCAAAGGAAGAAGGTCAAAACTCTTCCCATATCCAATGCTTCACACATATATTTGGATGGCTCTTATCAGAGAATTTATGATACTGATTCGCTAGGAATTGTCATTTATGATGCACAAGGAAAAATTCTAAGGAAACAAGGGCTCAAATGCAAGAAGTAACAATGAAGCAGAGTACAAGGCTCTTAAATTTGTCTTGCACATCTGTTTACAATTGGGAATTAGACACCTACAAATCAAAGGAGATGCCTTGTTGGTTGTGAAGCAAGTATTGGAAGTATGGAATAATAAGAATCCTAAATTGAAAAATCTATTCTTCAAGGTGAAATCGGTACTCAAAAATTTTGAAGCATGGAGTTTGTAGCATATTGAAAGGTCTCAGAACGAAGAAGCTCATGATGCTACCCAAGAAATTATCTGTTGTGTGTTTGTGTTGAAGGCTAATGCCCCTTTATATCATGGAAGGGAAGTGTTATCAAAGGAGGTGGATTTTTTGTTGATAGGTGTTTTACCTGAAGGTCTACCATCATCCAAAAAGTATGCTCTCATAAGAAAAGTTAGAAACTATAAAATGCTTAATGATGTGCTTTACATGAAAGAAAATAACTTTGTATTGTGTCATGTGCCCTGGAAAGAGGAAATCTACAAGATTTTGGAAGAAAATCATGAGTGATTTTGTGGAGGCCATTTTGCCATGAAGATCACGTTGCATAAAATCTTGCAAGAAGGCTATGTGTGGCCAAGCATTTAGCGGGATCCAACAAGAAGGTTATGTATGGCCAAGTATCTAGTGAGATGTTAACCATTTGTGCAAATCTTGTTTATCTTCTCAGAAAATGGGGAAGAGAATCTTAAATCCTGAATTACGGAAGATGATTCTAGCTTTTGATGTGTTTGAAAAATGGGGTCTTGACTCTATTGGAGCTTTACCCATGACTAGTAAAAGAAATGCTTACATCTTGACAGCAATGGATTATTACTTGGTCTATGACAAGGAAGTGTTATTGCCAATTGAAGTCGATATTCTTGCACTTAAATTATTGTCATTGGGAGATAAAAAGCACACAAATACTTGTTAGAAAAAATTATTGGATTTACAATGTTTGCAATTGGACAGAGTTTTGGCTTTGAGCTACTATGAGGAAGTGTCAAAGAAATCTCAAATAAAGGCTAATGAGTGTGTAAAAGATAAGGGAATTGAAAAGAGTGATCTTGTGTTGTGATACAAGAGTAAGTTGGACAATACCTTTCGAAAAAAAGTTTCAAATTAAGTGGGAAGGTCCTTCACTGTCGTGAACAAGTTTGAGAATGGTACATATTAGATGATATTTTTGAGTGGTGCACAACCTAAATACCGTGTTAATGGTTACATAATAAAGAGATATATGGCACATTTGATAACAATTGTCATAGATGAGATGTTATTAATGGAGGAAGATAGTGTGAACACATCTAAAAATGTGTGAGGTTTCTGGGAATGAGCTACAGTAGTTGCTCACCCTGGAATCCTCTGCCTTTCATGAATGATCAAGAAGCCGGGGGGGGTTAGGAAAGATATGTCAGACGCTTTTTGGATGAGCATAAAGTCATTAGATCATGCCAAAATCTTGCTAACTAGCCTCATGTATATATGTGTACGAGTCTTGGGAGTGACCATGTAAAACTTATGTACAAAGTTTTGGTTTTGCACGGATTTGGTACTAGTGTTTTGGGTTGTTTGAGTTCCCAAAATATGTTTTTCAATAAGAATTTTTAGCCGTGCTTTATAGCTTGTGAATTGGACTCGTACATCATGAGTTATGTGTGTCTGAAGTGGGTGGTCTCGACTTAGAAAGTGGTTGTAGATGCATGCGATAAAAAAAATTGGGACAACTTGATGATCTAAATTTACAAGTGCTAAGAGGTTTAATTTTTGGAGATATCCAAAGTAATGGGCTCCGAGGCGTGCTTTACAGCGTCGCATTTGGTGGCCGGAGCGGTGCACTATGCTCCTAGGAAGTTGGTCCTGAGAAGGGGTCAAGTTGGAAATTTTCGGTGGGAAGGAGGGAGTTGGAGGAGTGTGGGAGGAACGTGCCATGTGGCAAGGAAATAATCCCACATAGGGGAACTTGGGCTCAAGGAAAAGAGTACAAGAGGGGGAATGGGTGCCCATTAGGGGTGTATCAAAGGTGAGAGGAGCTCTCTCAAGGCTTGGGTATGGGGGCTTGTGAGCTTCATGTGGGGGAAGATGGTACATTTTTTGTGTTCCTATTGCCTGCCCAGCGGCGTGGCTCCCTTTTTGGTCCATTGGACACTTGCCACACCTCCCTTCCTTGGGTCAAATTCACTGACACCTCATTTCCTACCCAAAAAAGGCCAAGAATGGTCCAATTGAAAGGAGCCTACAAGGAGAGTCTTGTCGGTTGAGAAGAGAGAGAAAATATTTGGAAATAAGCGATAAAAAGAGGCCCCATTTTATAGATCCAATTGTCCGCAACACCTACAAAACCTTCCAGAGAGCTCATTTTTTAGCAAGAAGGAGTACACCCCCAACTTTGAGTGGCCAGAACTCTCTCATCTTTTATCTATTTTTAGCCTATGGATACTCTACAAACATCTACTCAAGACGATCTACGTCTTTATGTCCTTGGTTTATCCTAATTCCAAGTGTTCTTCATGCTAAAAAGGTTGTTCATAAAACTTTAGAGGTGCTTATCACAGGTGGTTTCGGCGGTGCAATAGTTGTTGCTTCCATCGGTGTAACTCATGCAAGGTTATAGAGGCACTCGCTTTTCGCGTTGTTTGCAGGCTAACAATGTACTCAGCCATCTCTTCAGGTAATCAAGAAAAAAATTGTTTCTTTTAGTCATGAAGTCTATCGCTTGAAAAAAGGTGGCCTTGAGATGTATATCCCAAAACTTGTCCACCTATTTGTGGATAGACTCACGAGAGAGAAGCTTCAAACTCCGCCATTCGATAAGCACTTTGTCCTTTGCATCACTTGCAAGGAATTGCTTTACGATGGAAGCTCGTAGAGTTTTTCATGTCTTTGGGTCTTCGTTGTTGCCACAAAGGCTAGCCCACCATTGATGAGCCGATCTCTAGAAGTGCATACCTACATGGTGTAGCTTGGAGGACTCTGTGAATCACTCGTCTCCAAAGGCCGCATCAAATTGCTGGATGAAGGCCAATACTTTGTCGTTAGCACCAAAGGTGCCATCAAAGGTAACAAAAGAGATATTGTTTCCTCCCTCTTTGAACTTCTTGAGCTTTTCTGACCTTCGCCATGCAGGGTGCAATTTGCGATGTCCAACCCTCTTGTATTCTCTGGGAGAATAGTCATAGCTTTTGTCAAAAGAGGAGGAAGGTCATTAGGAAGAGAATGTAGTCTAGGAGGGCCTTTTTATTTGGTAGTTTAAGGGAGTCAAACCTTTAGTATTAAGAAAGCAATCAAAGGACAACTTTTGAATTCAAACACGTAAAATGGCTAGTTTATTTGAATTCAAATATTCCCTCCAAAATAAAATTTAAAATCTAGGTGACACAAGTATATCATGTAGCATATCAATGGAAAGAGCTCAATGTCTAGATTCTAGATCTATAATCTCCACTCACATCAAATATCATATGTAGGAGTTATGGAAGGCCAAAAATCATAAATTTGTACTCTCCCTTTTTGGGGGGGAAAGTGCATCCTTTGACCACTCTTACACCTCTCTTACACACCCACCATTCTTGCACACATGGCATGTATCTATTTCCAAATGTTAATCACCTCCATAGTCTCATGGAAAATAAAGAGGCCCTCCTAGACCACATCCTCTTCCTAATGTGAAGAAGAAGGAGAAGAGGGTGACATATTTCTTGCCCTTTTCTTTCTTTGTTTCCTCTCTTCCATTTTGGAGTGACGAGGAGAAGTTTCCTCTTGGGAGGAGTTGGTGATCGTCTAAACCGCCATCTTTGTGGAGCCACATCTTTAGAGGAACTTAGGGATTCATTACTTTCTTGTTCTTTGGAATCCTCTTCTTGTATGGGAGAGAGTCTTATTTTAGGTGTCTCCTCAAGAGGCCTCCTAAGATCTCTCTCCTCTTGGAGAGGAAGGGAAATCCCATAAGCACGAAGTTGTTGAGTAACTTCAACTTGCAAAGCAGGGCTGCCCATATCTTGTTGCAACCTAGTAACAAGATAATTGACAAACATGGGGGAATCATCAATAGCACCTTCATGTGAAAAATTAAAGTTATCGATGTTCATGATACTCTCTTGGTTATTGTCAGCCATGCTAATTATACTTATGTATAAAATACTTTGTGCTTTGGTACACTCAAAGACCTTAGTCGCTACTCTTGTTTACCTTTGAAAATCAGTTCTCAAGCAGCCACTCCCTTGGTTTAGACAGTGTTGATTGCAAAGACTAGTGGAGAGGGTCTAACATTGCTCGGTTGATTATGGTTCTTGTTAAGATTGTTTGTGGCCCAATTATGGTAAAGCCAAAGGCAAGCCTTGAGAGGCTCCATTATGAAGACTATAGTTCCCAACGATATACCTTGAACTAATTCCTTCTCAAGCAAGATGATAGATGCCTTTCCCACTTATCCTATTGCACTAAATAGGCCCAAGATTTCATGGACAACTTAAGGGCCTCTCTTCTTAATCAAGAAAAGAGAAACCAATAGCTCTGATACCGATGTAATGGAGGCCTATAAACTTTGAGGATAGCGAAATTCGGAGAATTAAAGAAAGAATTCTTGTGAGACTACTTTGAGAACATAGTGGGTGAACTTAATTGATGGTAGCAACATAATCATACTCCTTAATTAACTTGGCATGAAAAATAATTTTGCAAGAGAGAGTGTTTAGATAACTTGACAACAGCTGAGGACCAGATTTATGTGGAGCCAGTCCCCCCTCCAATAGGAATTTGTATTATAGATTCTCCCATAAAGAGAGATTTGGTGCAATACAATCTTTGTGTTACTTGTGACCTAGCTGATGCAATAAAGATGAAAATATTGTTGGGATTAAAGCCCAAGTGGCCTCTTATACGGATATGGCCGCCCGCCCGCCTAACTCACTTACCTCTAGCTCTTTGTATATACTCACACATACTTTTGTGGATAATAAGGTTTTGGGAGATAACCCTTCAAACAGAGTTCTCTGCGTACTGTGTACTGTGTAAGCTCTGTGTGTATCTCAGTGTGTGTGTGTGAGTCGATCCACGCTCCGCTCCGCGACTCCAATTGGTATCAGAGAAAAGTTCAATGTGTATTTGCGTAATCACGCGCGCGTGCACTTTTCAGGCAGATTCTGGATCCGAAGCTTGAAATTTTACACTCGGCGTTCCGGGAGCGTTTCCATCAAGTGTCTCTGCAATTTCACCCCCCTTTCGAAGCTATTTATGCCCTCAGAATTTCGTTCTGATCACTACAATAGAAGATAGATTTCAGCCGCCACAAAGAAATCCGTCTTGTGTAGATTGGCAAGCAGGAGGTGGTCGGCATCGACATACATCATTATTCGTCTTCAAAGCATCATCTATAGACCAGGTACACATATATATCATTAGATATATATATTGCAATCTGCATTGCTACTTCTTGTGCTTGCCAAGTTCCAGGGGAGGTGTGGCCATACGACGGCTTGACACCACTAGCATGTATTGCAGATTGATGTACTGTGATTGTGGGTCTGCTAGTTGTGAGTCACGCTAGCAGACAGACCGCCGCAGCGATCATAGGACAGTGATTGGTCTATTGTAGGATGTATGCTAGTTCTGGACAGTTTGCTGAGCCATCTATGAGGGTCGTCTGTGAGGTTTTTTGAAGCCAAGCACTAGGGGCTGGGTTACCCAGTGTGAGGTGGATTAAGTTGCTCGAGTTCCCCTCTACACGCATCCTCTTCGGCGACTTTTATCCCATAGGATGTATGACTTTGTGTAGACACTGGATTGCATCTTATGCGTCAGGCCGTTGAGGCATTGTTCAGGGTTCAGTCTTGAGACAGATACAGGTTCTGTGATCGCCCAGACAGGAGACAGTGTATGCTTACAGGACAGCATATTACAAAGATTTTCAGATTTGTCACTGGTCAGCTATTTATGATTGTTTTTGAGCTATCTTTTGGTTCTCAGAGCTCAGTTTATAGGGAAGACTCTGTCAAAATTTTTCCAAAATACTGACAGTTCCTAAGGAAAGGTGTTCAGCTTGTTGTTTACAGCTTATTTACTGTGTACAGAGGCCAGTTTACAGGGAAAACTCTGCCGGATTTTTTCCAGAAGTAAATAGTTTGGCAGATATGGCATCTTCTCAAAGTGAGACTCTTTACAACATAAAGAAGCTGGATGGCACAAACTTTCCATTCTGGAAGAAGAAGATTTGGCAGGTTTTGGTGCAGAAAAAAAAAGAGAAGCCACTGAAGCTCAAAGGGGAGAGACCAAAAGGTATGGCTGAAGATGAGTGGGAAGAGCTTGACGAGTTAGCTTGTTCCACAATCATGCTGACACTGGCAAAAAAATGTTTACTTCAACATACCAGAAGAGACTATAGCGTATGGCGTATGGCAAAAGCTATGTGGTATGTACGAGAAACAAAGTGCTGCTTCTCAGATTTACTGGCTCAAGAAATTGGTGGATTTGAAGATGAAGGAATGGACATCTATGTCAAATCATCTCAATGAATTTCACACAATTTTCAGCCAGTGAAGGCTATGTTTCTCTTAATCACTTTGCCAGACAGTTGGGATACTTTTTGTACAGCATTAAGTAATTCTGTCGCGCCAGAAGGTCTTACAAGTGCCAATGTAGAAGGAAGCTTGCTCACAGAGGAAGTAAACATGAAGAACATTGACAAAGGCAAAGGAAATAGTGCTTTGGTTGTTCAAGGGAGACAACAGTCTAAAGAGAAGAAGGGTAAGAAGGCACAAAACCGAAGTAAGTCTCGTGAATCAAAGTCAAAGGATGACATAGAATGCTACCATTGTGGCAAGAAGGGTCACATGAAGAGAGACTGTACGAAGTGGAAACAAGAAAAATGCAAAACAAAGAGTTCTGAGCAAGATGAAACGAAGAGTTCAGTGAAGATTGAAGAGGTGAATGTCATAGGATCTGGTTCAGACAGTGATTATGGTATCGCAGCTGGGGACATATTCCTCACAAGCAATCTTGATTTTGTTTTCTTGACTGCAGAGGATGGACATGCTATGAGTGATTGGATTATCGACTCGGGGGCATCTTTACATGTTTCTCCGCACAAAGAGTGGTTTACATCATATGTGGCTACTAAAGATTATGTCAGACTTGGCAATGAGCAGGTTTCTGACATACTTGGAGTGGGAGATGTGCAGTTGAAGTTTCAGAATGGCTCTTCTTTATGGCTCAAGAATGTCAGACATGTTCCAGCAATTCAAAAGAGCTTGATCAGTACAGGGAAGTTGGATGATGCAGGTTATGTGACAGTCTTTGGAAAGAATGCTTGGAAGATCTCCAAAGGTTCGATGACTGTAGGATATGGCAACAAGTCAGGAACTCTGTACACTTTACATGTTTCATAGGTTAAAAACCATGTAATTAATGTGATTGAGCAGCCAAGTGTGTCATTGTGGCATCGTAGGCTAGGACATATGTCAAAAAGAGGAATGGAAATACTTTCTCATTATGGTTATTTTCCTGGCTTTTCATTTCAAGATTTCGAGTGTTGTGAGCATTGTGTTTATGGTAAGCAAACACAGGAACCACACAGATCAAAGAGGAATCGTAGGGACGAACGGTTAGCTCTTGTGCACAGTGATCTATGCGGACCAATGCCTAGTTTGTCACTAGGGGGAGCAGCGTACTTTTGTACATTCATAGATGACTATTCTCGCAAAGTATGGGTTTACTTCTTGAATCCCAAGGATGAGGTGCTCAAGGTCTTTAAGACATTCTTGCAGCTTGTGGAGAATCAGAGTGGTCAGAAGCTGAAGTGCTTGAGAACTGACAATGGTGGAGAGTACATTTCCAAAGCTTTTCAAGACTTTAGTGAAGCAAAAGGGATAAAGCGGAAACTTACTGCACCATACAATCCTTCACAAAATGGAGTTGCAAAACATATGAATAGGACCATACAAGAGAAGGTCAGAAGAATGTTGTCAAATGCTGAGTTGCCTGATGGATTTTGGGCGGAAGCAGTGGCTACAGCAGTCCATTTGATCAACAGGTCTCCTAGTAGGGTTCTAGATAAGAGTGCAGTGGCCGAGATGCTATGGACAGGCAAGGCACCTTCGTATAAGCATCTCAGAGTCTTTGGTTGTGAAGCTTATAGCCATATTCCTAAGGAGTTCAGGAATAAGTTAGAACCAAAGAGAAAGAAGTGTATATTTCTTGGCTACAGAGAATCGGGCGAGATGGGTTACCGGCTTTGGGATCCTGAGTCTAGAAAACTTATTCGTAGCAATTATGTGCATTTCAATGAAGCCAAGTTTCACGCTAAGCCAGAGAAGACAGAGGAGATCAGAAGAGTTGTCTTCACGGAAGATGAACCTAGTGCTAGCACATCAAGACAGCATGGTCAAGCTCAGGAACAGCCTATAGTGACTAGAGAGGCAGAATCAGTTGTGGTGAGACGTTCTGAGTGTGTCTCCAAACCACCTGATCGTTATGTTCCATCTCTAAATTATGTCATGCTCACAGATTGCGAAGAACCATCTTGTTACAAGGAAGCATTACAAGTGGTTGACTCGAAAAAATGGCAGTTGGCCATGCAATCAGAGATGGCGGCTTTGCATAAAAACCAGACATGGAAGCTAGTTAAATTACCACAGGGCCAAAAGGATCTACCTTGTAAATGGGTTTACAGGTATAAGATCACCGCTCATGATATTCAGCCAAAGTACAAAGCAAGGCTTGTTTCCAAGGGCTTTAAGCAAGACAAGGCATTGACTTTGATGAAGTCTAATCTCCAGTGGTCAAGATGACTACATTGAGATGCTTTCTTGCATTGGTTGCTATATTGGATTTGGTGTTGCACCAAATGGATGTCAAGACAGCGTTCTTGCATGGTGATTTAGATGTGGAAATTTACATGCAGCAGCCAGAAGGGTTTGTTGAGAAAGGCAAGGAAGATTTGGTATGCTAGTTGTTAAAGAGTCTTTATGGCTTAAAACAATCACCGAGGGCATGGTACCATAAGTTCCACCAGTTTATGCTCTCTCAAGGCTACAAACATAGTGAGTTCGATCACTGTCTATATACAAAGAAGGCCAAGTATGGCAGTTGATTGATCCTTATTCTGTATGTGGATGAAATGTTGATTGCTCGCAAACACTTGGAAGAAATTTCAGCTTTGAATTCAAAGATGGCAAACTCGTTTGACATGAAAGACACGGGTGAGGCAAGTCATATACTTGGTATGCGCATTGAGAGAGATAGATCAAAGAAGCTGATTTGGTTATCTCAAACAGAGTATATTGACAAGGTTTTGTAACGTTTCAATATGGATAAGGGAAAGGCATTGAGTGTTCCCTTGCCACCATATGTGAAACTTAGCAAACAAGATTGTCCTGTTTTTGAGGAAGAAAAGGCTGAAATGGATAAGATTTCATATGCGTCTGCAGTGGGTAGTTTGATGTATGCAATGATTGCTACACGTTCGGATATTGCATTTGCAGTGGGAGTGGTTAGTAGATATATGTCAAATCCCGGCAAGAAACATTGGGAGGCAGTGAAAGGTATCATGAGATACTTAAAACATACAAAGAGTATGCGCATATGCTATGGTAGTCAGGATTTGAGTGTCAGAGGATACACTGACTCAGATTATGCAGGAGACTTGGATAAGAGGAGATCTACATCAGTCTATGTCTTTACATTGGCTGGAGGTGCCATATCATGGTGATCTCGATTACAAGATTGTGTTATGCAGTCTACTACAGAAGCTGAGTATGTTGCAGCAAATGAGGCATGGAAAGAAGCTATTTGGCTAGGTAGATTGGTAGCAGACTTGGGAATCAAAGTAGATATGCCAGAGTTATATTGTGATAGTCAAAGTGCTATACAATTGGCAAAGAATCCAGTGTTCCATTCGAAGACTAAGCATATTGATGTGAAATATCACTTCATTAGGGAAGTACTTGAAGATAAGTAGATACAATTGCTGAAGATCCACACCAAGGACAATCCTGCTGATCTACTCACAAAGGGACTTCCAGGAGAGGGCTTTGTGCATTGTCGTGAGTTATTGGGCATTGGATAGATGGCAGCCATGTAAATCTTTGTACATTTATGTTCATAGATTTACAGTTACTTAAAGTGACACATTGGACTTTAAGTGGGAGGTTTTTGGGATTAAAGCCCAAGTCGCCTCTTATACCGATATGGCCGCCTGCCCGCCTAACTCACTTACCTCTAACTCTTTGTATATACTCACATATACTTTTGTGGATAATAAGGTTTTGGGAGATAACCCTTCAAACAGAGTTCTCTACGTACTGTGTACTGTGTAAGCTCTCTGTGTATCTGTGTGTGTGTGTGTGTGTGTGTGTGAGTCGATCCACGCTCCGCTCCGCGACTTCAAAGCTTCATATATGCATCACGAGCATAACATAGACTTTGTAAGAAGCATTAAATTGACAGCAATTGAGGACCAGATTTATGTGGAGCCAGTCCCCCACCAATAGCCATTTGTATTATAAATTCTCCCATCAAGAGAGAATTGGTACAATACAATCTTTGTGTTCCTTGTGACCTAGGTGATGCAATGAAGATGGAAAGATTCATCCATCACGTGCATAACATAGAATTTTTTAAAAACATTAACTATCCCTAGCCTCAATCCCAAGGCCTCAAACACCTTCAAAAGTGGACAGAGGTAGCGGGGAATGAGGGTAGGGAAGAGGAAGAAGAAATATTCATGGGAGAACGAAATAGTTCCTCACTTATCATCACTCATTTTGCTAGCATACATAATAGGATAATAACGAAGATTGATAAGATGTCAAGCTTAAGCATTGAAACATGGCTCTTGGTTGGATTTTCATTCCATAGCCAAGAGTGTTGGTGTAGGCTCTCAACTTCTCTACTAGCTTGGAGAAGGAGATCGCGCTCTTGCACTTTGCACTTCACACAATGAGTGTGTGTGTGTGTGTGTGTGTTTGGGGGAGCGGGGGGGGGGGAGTGTGTACCCCAAGCAACCCTCCTCCTTGCTTTGGTCGACCCCCTCTTCTAGCACTATCTTGCATATAATTGGACCTTCTCAAGCTTGGCCAATCACATGCTTAGTGCATATCAAGCAACAAGGGTAGTCTTGGGAAAAGTATCCCCCTTTCCCTTTGAGAGAGAGGACTTGATAAATGCAAAAAATTTCGTTAAATCAACTAAATTATCATTGGACCCCTTGGGAGGCTTACCAATAGGCTTTAGGCACACTATGAGGGCAATATGAGGAGGATCTTGACAAGTTTCCTCTTTGCCTTCTTGGTACCAAGCTTGCCTTGTGTGAGGGTTTGTGTGTTCTCTCTCTAGTCCCTATAATGAGGGCTCTCCCCCGCTTGTGTAGGGACTTGCATTGATGTTGAACACCTTATCCCCTCAAGCACCTTAGTCCTGGAGCAGCTTAGCCATTAAGAACCTCAAGCACCTTAGTCAGTAAGCACCTCAAGCACCTTAGTTAGCAAGCACTACAAGAACCTCAAGCACCTTAGTCAGCAAGCATGACAAGCACCTTAAGATTGGGCCGAATTCCCACCTCAAGCACAACCCTAGCTTACCTAAGGTTAAAGAACTCTGAACACTAGCTTTCAAAGTTTCTCAATGAAGCCAACCATAAGGTCTTTAATCTCCATTGGCTAGCTTTTCTCTTTGACATACCATCTCTCATTTGGACCCCTTTACCATTGGCCCCGTGTTGAGATAGATCTGTAAGCACATGCTGTATTATACATTTTATGACATCTAGACAAACTTAGACAACACTTTAAATACCACTTGGCACTTCTATCTCTACACTTTAAATCCTTCAAGTAGTCACGTTTGATAAGCCCCATGGAAAACCACCTTGTCCTGTATAACCCATAGAGCATATACATCCACAATCTCATTTGTGCCCTTGTCATTGATATTTGCTTTACCATGTGTAGTATTTCCTTGCCCTCTTCATAGAATTAATCAACTTGAGTTGCACCAAAGTCCTCTACATTGTATCGATTGGCTGTGGGGCAAGGTTATAGAGAGGCTCTACTTGAATCATGTGTTGAGAAGATATAAGGAGAGAAGAATAGAGAGATGTACATAGAGAATGCAATCCCAAACAAGATGGTATACATGTGAGGGGACCTAGGCTATATTTAGAGTAGATTCACATATAAGATCCACAAGATGGAGAGCACCAATATCATCACCAAGGATGGCTAGATCCTTAGATGTTAAGGTAGACAAGAAGATATCAATGATGGTGCTAGCCTCAAAAAATAGGTTGTCTCTGCAGGCTGCTTGCAAGGAGAAGGGTCAAGGCGAGCGGTTCTTGATTTCTTGGAAGGGCTAACATAGCCTAGCATGAGGCAAAGAAATTATGTTAATCATTTCCATCATGGACACAAAAATGGCAAGGTGGAGCACATGGCAAGGCTAAACATTTAAGGAGCATCACATGCATGAGAAGAAACATGAAGGATTTGTGAGGTATCATTGATGGGATACATGTTATCACTAAGAGCACCATCACGAGTAGGTGTCTCCAAGGTAGCTATCAAGAGCATTGCATGAAGGGCCGCAATAGACGAGAGCAAGAGGATAACCCAACAAATGATACCATGTGAGCAACTAGGGATCACCCTCTATCATTAATGAACAAAGGCATGGTGACTGTGTATTATTGTGTGTGTGTGTGTGTGTGTGTGTGTGTGTGTGTGTGTGTGTGTGTGTGTGTGTGTTACATAGAAATACAAGGAACAAGAAAGAGGAGACAAAGAGATATGTATGATATTTATTAGGCAATAGATGGTTACATGTGATTCTTGTTTACATGGGTAGTTAAATACTATGGAATTTGTGGGATATGAAAGGGTATTTGTGTCTCTTGAGATCAAGAGGTATGAAGCTAGACAATATTTAGGTGTTTCAAACAAACATTTTTTGTTGGACTTGTCAATTCCCTAGGAGCCAGCAATGATTGCATTTTAGCCTGCATGTCATTTACCCACATGGGCATACTCATGTTCATGGGTGGCCTTTCAAATCAAATTGTAGAGAACGTTGAGGAGAAAGTGTATAAATATATCCTTGGCATCTAAACTATCGATGCATTTTAGCCTACATGTCATTTACCCACGTGGGCGCACTAGTGTTCATGGGCGTTCTTTCAAATCTAAGCATAGAAAACTTTGTAGGGAAAGTGTTAAAAATTATACCTCTAGCATCTAAACTATGGCTGCATTTATAGGATATGTAAATTTGATGTTGTTACCGATGGCGCGCTTGCAACTGCTTCTTGCAAAAAAACATTTCTTTCAAATGGCTAGGCTAACTGGAAGAGAAGCTAAGGAGCAGAAACACCCTAATCATCACAACAGAGTTCATGAACTCTTTATCCTTGTCATCTCATGTCTTAGAAGGGATATTGTTTAATATGGACAAACAAGCAATATTGAAGGCACCCATTGCCACCGGATCTTATCTTTCCCAAATGGGCCACTACTTCTATGCGCCTCAGAGTGGCCAGCGAGTTGAGGAAACTCCTTCCATGAAATTTGAGGTCGACTCATGCAAGTTTCCCCACTTTTATTCAAACTTGCTGAATGAGTAGAAATAAGAAGAATTACTGCCACAAGCATGAAAACTTGCATTTCCACCACTTCCTTATAGGGCAGGAAAGGAATTTCCTCAATGAAATAAGAGATCAGGATCAAGACTGAATTGTTGGTGGGAAATGGTATTTCCGCCATTAGGAGGATTTGTGAGATTGAATCCCAAAAGTGTGACAGGATGTGGAATGTTGATTGTGAGAGGCTTGGTAACAATGTTTGAAGAGGGAAACACTATCATAGCATTCAAGAACATCCGATTAAGAAATCTATATTGCCAGATTTTGTCCCATTATTGGCTTGGAGACGTGATTATTAATATTCATATTCAATAGAGAACCCTAATCTAGTGCATTCCAATACGAAAACCATCAAGGTCATCACCTAGTGGGGGTGTGAGAGAGAAACCATAAAGGTCATCATCTATTGAGCAAGAATCTCCATTGCTGAATACAATGATTTTCTGCGATCGTGCACAAGTCACATCATCTATATATTCACCTTTGGTGACTTTAAACAATTCTCTTTCATCATACTTATTGGTATGGACATTAGAGAAATGATGCGCTATAAAAATCCTCAGGACGAATCGGGTTGGTAGCTCATGCAATCTAAAGCAGCTCTTCTTTCATGAGATCCATGGCGAGTATTAGAGAAGGCAAGGGTGAAAGCATGTTAACTTGTCTATATCAATAGAAAGCACTTGAAACAAGGAATCCAAATGTAAAACCTCCGACAAATTTTGATATTGTTTGTAAAAAAATTTACCGGACGCCCAACTTTTTGAAGATGTGCTAACTTGAAACTGCTAACTAGCACAAAAAGCGCGACAGGTTAACATGCTTTCACCCCTAAGTCTTTGGAAATAATCGTGCCTTTCTGAAGTGTACATTTGCAAAATGTTCCACCACCACATAATCATCAAGAGTGTTCTCTATTGTCATCAAGAAACAGGAGCACGTGGGGTTTTCAACATCACCTGCTACCGCCGCTTGTATTGGGTCTTGGTTTGAATTTAGAGCTACTGACTAGGTGCAAGGCATCTGAATAGCAATCAATGTTGTAGTTTCATCTTTTGCATCCAAGAAGCAATAGGTTTGGTATTCACCTTCAACAAATATGTTTCTCGTGGGAGGGAGACAAGTAGGCAATGATTCACGACTATCCTTCACATCTATGTCTGACGATTGTATTGGTAGGGATAAATTTGGTTGCAAGTTTATATAGGCAGAGGAGAATTCTGCATCATCATCTGCATCTAGGAAGAAAGAGAGCATTTCTTTTCCATTGAGATGGATCTCTTCCATAATGGGGCAAGGTTGAAGCTTGTTGTTCAAGGATTTTACGTTTTGTACGTGACATTGATTGG
The DNA here is from genome assembly GCF_014529385.1 of Adiantum capillus-veneris. NCBI lineage: Eukaryota > Viridiplantae > Streptophyta > Polypodiopsida > Polypodiales > Pteridaceae > Adiantum > Adiantum capillus-veneris. The sequence continues at coordinate 54,757,102 of NC_140939.1, read as the reverse complement.
TTGTGGTAGTGAGGTTCCACATGAAGGATGGAGAGCACCAAGATTATTAACAAGGGCAGCTAGGTCCTCATATGTTAAGGTGGATAAGAAGGTGTCAATGATGGCATCAGTCTTAAGAAAGAAGTTGTTTGTAGCCTATTTGTGGTAGGCATGGGTTGCACCATTAGTAATTACTAGGGGTGAGGAGAGGGATGCGTGATTGATTGGAAGGGCATAGCTGGGTGTGAGGCTGAGGAAAACTATTGAGCATCTATAGTATTTCCACAACAATGGTAGGTCATCAAGGTGGCACACATGGAAAGGTTGAGCGTTGCAAGAGCATCACATGCATAAGAAGCAGCACAAATAGTTTCATTGATTTGATGCATGTTATCATTGCAAGCACCATCACAAGTGGGTATCTCTAAGGTATCCAACAAGAGTGTTTCAAAAATGAACTCAATAGAAGAAGGGAAGAGGAGAACGTGGTGAATGATACCATGTGAGCAATCAAGGGTTCATTCAATATCATGAATGAATGACGGCATGGGACTAGATATTACATTGCATTGTTGCGCGCATTTTGGACACCTCGTTTTGCAAAAATTGTACATATGAACATGACACCATGTGATAAAATTTTGTGTGGCTTTTCTTTTTTGTGGGATTTTAGCTTGCTTTAGCAAGCACATGTACATGCAGGGCAAGTCGTCATAGTGTAGCACCAACTGTCAGGTTTCCTTGGGTTCCCGTTAATGATTTTTTTAAAGTGAGACTTGTATATAGCTAAAAGTCTTGTAAAATATTTGAAAGTTCAGCCAAAGTTCAGAAATTCTTAGGTTTTATATCTTTGTGCCTCCTTGGTGCTTTTGGATGCAGTGTTTTGCCCTCACCTTGCCTTTTCTATGTGTGGTTGTACCGGGACAACACTGTGTTCGTGTCAACTTTTCACACAACGGTATGTAGAATCAATTTTGATCATCTTTAGCTTTGTTTCCATTCATTTTCCAATATTTTTTCCAAGCTTTAAAATGCCCCAATTGGAGTTGTGCTCTTCAAGTTACAACTAGATCTCTACAGGATTATGGCTATGGTAGCCTAGTGGCAAATTGTGTGCAGACAGATTGGGAGGGCATGTATGTATGAATTCCAGAGTTGATGTTTAAATTTTGGGTTTTTGATGTTCAATTATGAAAGGGGAGGCCCTTGTATTCATATGAGCTGGCCGGCGTGTGCGGTAAGTTCGTGCTTTAGCAGGTTTTTGTTCTTCTATGTGCTATGGCCCTTTGGGTGGGTGTGTGCTTATAAATTCCCAAGGGAGCACAGACCTTTTGGTTGGGGTTTACTAAAATTGTTTCTGGTATACTTTTTGGTGTTGAGGTTGAAGTTTGAACGCTCTTGAGATATAAAGCTATAAAGGTATCCCGATTTTTCTTTTGCCCAACTGTGTATTGGTTGGTGCCCGCCACTAAGGACATGCTTTTGAGTACCTTCATCATGAAACTTAGTAGATGTTTTGTGTGCACAAGCTGATAGGATAATTTGAGTTACAAACGGTAGGGGATGACACCAATTCAGGTCTATCATGTATGCTTTTGTAGAAGGGAAGACAAAGATGTACAAGCACGCGTAGGTATGGTTGACGACTTTATTTTGGAGCTTGGCATTTATGATGATGAAGAAAGGGCTGATTCTATGTATCATAGCTTGCATGAAGATGCTTTGAAATTTTATGAAAGTCTTTCTAAACATGTGAAATATAATTGGCAGCTATTGAAGTATGCTTTGCTAAAGCAGAGTGTAAAACTTGGCCTGCCAACAATAATTTCTCTTTACTTTTATGGTAGAGCTAAGTATTCTATGAAAGCATGGATTGTGCAAGTCGAGCAATAGATGTTGAAACTTTGCATTGTACGTGATGGGGCAAAAGAAAACTTTGCTTCTCAGGGACTTTTTGTTGATGCTTTTGTCTTTATGGATATGCTTCTTGATGATTGGCACCATAGTTGGTTCGCTTTGAATTTTTCACTCTTCATGTGCTATTGAGGTTTCCAAAGCCTCAAGATTCAGTAAAAAGGTCTGTTGTCAATGCTTTTGAGTCAGTACAAAATGAGTTTTTGAAAGCGGTGTGGAGTGAGCTTGAATCTGATGCTTATGATGTAAATGATTTGAACACGCAGGGCAATTCGCATATGATTCATGCAATGAAAGAGTCCTACAACATGAGTGCTTCATGCGAGATGAATGTTGATGATAAACATTCCGAGAGTGGATATAGTAGTGAATGCAAGTCTGAAGGCGATAGTCTGGATTTGACATCTGATACCTTATCTGATGGTGTCTCGCTTGATGAAGATTTTTTAATGGGCATCTCTCCTGTAGCGAGTTTATGGTGTTTGCTAGTAGTGATTCTAGTGTGGTAGTATCTAATGATACCAAAACCAAAGGAACTATTAACTCGGATAATGGGAATTTATAGTGTTGTGTTTCTAGATCCATGGTGCATAAGCATCCAATGGTTGGGGTTGATGGTAGTGAGAAAGAATGTTAGAAGCAAGGTACAATTGCTGGTGATGATGAGGATGAATTACTTGATGAGAATTTTGTAAAGTGTGCTGAGTGGATATCGCAATAAGTTGGATAACCTGATGATGCTGGCACACATTTGAGTGCAAAAGGTGCAATGAGTCTACTAATACCTTCCATTGACTCTTCTATTACAGATGAAGATGATTGGGGCTTTGAAGAGCTTGTGACACACATAGACTGCATTCTAGATAGCTATGTGAAAAAGGCCTATGAGTATTTGGAAGCCTTAACGATGCAAAAGGCTGCTGAGCAGAAGGAAATAATGAAGAAAATGGTGATTTTTGATGCTTTGGATGGTGACGTACAAGTGGAGAACCTGGTAAATGTACCTATCATGACACATTTTCTTGATCAAGAGGATGAGCTTACAGATGGTACGATGTTTGATGTCATAACAAAAGACTTGGAAGGAATCGTAAAGGCTAATACAGTGTCGTGCTGTGGCACGTACATAGTGTGAAATAAAAAAAATTGCCTCACTCTTGACACTTCTCAATGTATGCAAATAAAAGCAATTACGTATATATTGTGATATATGTTGAAGCATCTATGCGTCTACTGCGGTCGCTATCATGTACATACCTATCCGGGGAGTCGTGGCCCCGGATATGGCGCATTTGTGTACTTTTTCACTTGATATGACGCTTAATTTGGTTTGACAATGTACATAGTCCAAGTGTTTCATGGCGGCACACCCATCTCATCTATAAAGAGTGATGCGAACAAAAACTGCCAAAAATAGCAACTAACAAACATCGTTGCAGAATTGCATGGAAATTGACCCAAAATGGTATATTGATAAAAGATTATGCTTATCTATGCTTTTTATGCTTATGCGAGTGATCCCACAAATTTAGGGTATTTTCTGACCGTTCGGGATTTTTCGCATCAAAAATGACATTATTTGGGTAAAAAATGAGCTGAAAATGACCTAGTTTTGGTCCAAAGTGGCAAAATGACCCAAAATTTGACAATTCAGCTCATCTTTCCGTGGGGAAGAGAGAGAGGGCTTCTTTTTATAGGAAAACCCTGCAATTTTTCTCTACCGTTCAATAGCTTCCATGGTTGCCCATGTGTTGTAGTCCTGCCTCTTTGCAATCTTGTATTTGAGCTTGTGAGGGAGTGAAGTAGGGTGTGGGCTTCACTTTAGAAGCTCTGAAATCTCTGAAAATTCAGAAAATGATCGCCATGAAGGTGGAATCTCGAGTATTCCTTTCAATTGTTTGATGTTACGACTATGTGATTGGGGGCGAGGCTACATGATACCATGAAAGAGGTTTGGGTTTTGATTGAGATTTGTGCTTGTATGAGCATTGAGATTCATGGCTGAAAATTTAGTGTTTTAAATGGTCTTTTCAAGTGAAATTGAATGTGATTTGGTGATCCTCTCATCATAATCTCAACTACAAAATTAAGCAATGTCCAAGCACGATAGGAAAGAGGGTTTGTGACTTTGCTGTCACAAACGCTCTTAGCTTTTCAGCCCCCCTTAGAAAGAGGGTTTGTGATTCTCTACAAATTCTTTTCACAAAGTGTTTGTGACTCTCATCACAAACTCTCACAGCCAGAGGTTTTGTACCTTCCCAGCAAGACTGCACACATTCCGCCCATTTTTTGTGAACCCAACGCGAAGTAGCTGGTGTGGGGGTTCAAAAACTTGTTTTGAAAGGTTTAATTACAAATAATTAAAGCTATGGATTAGCAAGAGCAACAAGGCATGTGTTTGGATCAAGGCACAATGCAAATGTTTCAAGCATTGGCCATGTTTATGCAACAACAACAGGCTGCAGAAAGAAGGGAGGTGTTAGCAACTAAAGCCCTTCAAGATATTGTGAGAAAAAAAGACCAATTTGAAGGAAAGGATGTCACAAATTTTCTTCGTGGTTATGTAGAGGAGATGGAGCTACAGTGGGTTCTAGAGGTGAGCATGATTTGTAGTTTTGAGCTTGTTGTGGTCCCCGAGATTATAGACCATGTAAAGGGAATCAGGGAGGAGCATGGAGAAGGTTGGGAGAAATTCAATTAGCCCTAAAGGAGGAATACTTCATGGAGGACTCTGAAAGGTTACAAAAGGAACCTTCTTAGAATGGGTTGCAAAGCCAAAAGAAAGACTTTCCATCACTGAACTATTGAGAGAGTTTGAGCAGGGCTATGCTCAACTATTAGGAACAGAGCGGGCTACTTTGGATAGTGAAAAGACCAAATTGTTCCTCAGTTCAAGCTACAAGTCGTGAGATCCAAGAAAATCTAGAGCTACTCCTTGAAGACAATAATACAGAACAGGGCCTAAAGGCTGAGTGGAAAGAGGTTGAGGATGCAGTCTCATTGCTTGCTAAGAGGCAGCATCGTAGGGACAAGCTGGTGGTGAATGGTATTACCTCTCCTCCTAGCACGTCAAAGATTCCACCAAATCCTACTGTAGTGAGTCCAAAAGGTGGTAATTCAATGCTTGATGAGCTTGTTAAGGGCATGCAAGAAATGATATTAAAGCTAACAAGGCTTGAAGAGAAAGGACAACCTGCATGACAAAAATCCCAAAGCAAAGAAGATTTTGTGCACAGATGCATATGGTATGATGGCACAGACCATGGTAGAAGGGATTGTGATAGCTTCAGTGATGGCTTAGAAAGAGATCTTATGTTTTTTAAGGATGGCAAGATCCATCTATGAGAGACAGGGATGCCATTAGGAACTAACTTTGGAAAAGGGGGTATACGGAATTTAGTGGAGGATATGGCGACCAGTCATGCTATTTCTACAGTGGAGTCTGCTACCTATGGGGAAAAGATAGAGCTCATTCCAAAGAAAGCGTCAAAGTCTACTCCATATGCTTTTGAGGAGGTTGATAGCTTGTGGCCATATGCAGTAGCCTCAGCCAAAAAAGGGAAGGTAACTAAACAGGTATTACATGAAGCTAGTGATTGCATACACCATAAAATAGTTTGGGATGACCCTGTGGACTCTTTATCAGTGCATGCCTATCTTGCAAAATGCTATAACAGCGAAGAAATTGTGGAAGAGAAGCGTAGACGTGAGAATGGAGATGCAAGTCCTTCTACTTCAAAGAGGGTCACAAGAGCCCGAGGAAGAAAGGATCCTGGACCTTCTTATGAGACTCCACCACATGTGCCTCCTCCCACTACAAGAGGTTATTCATATTAGCGACGCTCACACAGCGACGCTCAAAAAAAAAAAGCCCGGCGTCGCTATGAGCGTCGCAAATTTACTTGTAAATTTGCGACGCTCATAGCGACGCCGGCTGGGCTAAAAAAATAACAGAGAGCGCCCAAAAACTCAGATCTCAGATCTGAGTTTTTTGGCGCCCTCAAGCAAGGAGCAGGTAACGCTCTCCCTCTCTCTCTCTCTCTCTCTCTCTCTCTTCTCCACACACACACACACACACACACACGAGAAGAGGAAGGAGAGCCAGGTATGCTCCTTCCCTCTCCTCACTCTCATGTTCCCTTCCCCTCTTTCTCTCTCTCTCTCTCTCTCACACACACACACACACACACACACACATAGTGTTTTTGAGAGAGAAAGAGTACAAACATAAACAAAAACGCACACACACATACATAAACAAAGAATGCACACACACATTGAGAGAGGAAAAGAGAGAGAGAGAGCATGCATAAACAAAAAACGCACACATTGAGAGAGGAAAAGAGAGAGAGAACATGCATAAACAAAAAAACGCACACATTGAGAGAGGAAAAGAGAGAGAAAACATGCATAAACAAAAAAACGCACACACATTGAGAGAGAAAGAGAGAGAAACTAATTTAACGTCGTAGGAAACTAATTAAAATTAAAAGACCTAAAGATCTAGCTGATGAGGAGTTGAACTCAAGACCTATTATTCAAGAGGGAAATGGCATAACCAATCTATCATACTTGGCATGGGTGATAGAAAGGTTATACCATTTATCTCTTTTTATTGGCACACACATCCACACACGCGCACACACACAAGAAGAAGAGAGTTATAACGTCGTAGGAAACTATCCTAAAAGACGTTAAAGATTAGGTTAGATGTAGACTTACGTTAAATTAGATTTAGGTTTATTTAAGTTAAATTAGATTAGATTTAGGTTTATTTTTAGTTAGATTTACGTTTATTTACGCTAGATTTAGATTTACGTTATATTAGATTAGATTTAGGTCTCCATAGACTGCGATGCCTGCATGAAGCGGGTGAAGAAAGCCCTCAATGGAATATAGGGTATTGCTGCCTTCACTCATGGTAGGCTCCGTCGATCCAAAAGTACTGGTGAAATGTCTTCAGAAGATAGGGAAGAAGGTGGATCTTCAGGGCGGCAAGAGTCACTACATCCCTGACAATGACCATCTAGACAACCTCTAGTCATTCAACAGCAACTTCAAAGTTAGTAACAAGAGCAAGAACGGTCCAAAGGGCCAATTGTTGTCGTCAAATGTGGATGGAGATGAGGCAGCGTCACCGCCGAAAGTTAACTCTCACATCTTTAGTGATGAGAATGCCAACTCTTGCCGAGTTATGTGGAAAATTATGTGGAAAATTATGTGTTAAATCAGTTTTAAGGTTCTTATAATCCCTGTTAGTTTAGTTCTTTGTTTTTAATATAACATAATTTACGTTAGATTTAGATTTATGTTATATTAGATTAGACTTAGGTTTATTTAGGTTTACCCACACACACACACAAAAGAAGAAGAGAGTTTTAACGTCGTAGGAAACTATCCCAAAAGACGTTAAAGATTAGGTTAGATGTAGACTTACGTTAAATTAGATTTAGGTTTATTTTTAGTTAGATTTACGTTTATTTAGATTTACTCTTATTTACGTTAGATCGAGTCCACGCAAGAATTACTTACAGTTTAGGGTTTAGAGTTAGACGAACAGTGAAAAGATCTACTGTGAAAAGATGTTAAGATGCTGTGAAGTGCTACAGCTAGAGAAGAGGCAAAGGGGTTTTGTCCACTACATGCAGTATCATGTAGACGTGGGTCCGTAGATTTCTTGTACCCACAAATATAGGTATTGACCAATAAAGACGAGATTATAACCCGGTGGTTCTAATCTCCGTGCACCTCTAGACCGAGGTGTGCGGGGATTGGACATGACTAGAGAATGTGAGGTAGAGAGAGAGAGAGAGAGAGAGAGAGAGAGAGAGAGAGAGAGAGATAGGACGAAGAATGCCAATAGAATATTAAATTTGTTGTCCAGGTTATAAGATTTTTATCCTCATTATGAGTAGTGACGAGGATGTGGGACCGTCCAACCGAAACACCTATCTCTCAACGAGGGTCTTATGTCCTTGTAATCAATGCAAGCATGATGTGCGACGGACAAGACGTATTTCTTTGCAGCACGTTCGCGAATTTGGCGAGTTCGATCCATCTATTATAGATCGAGTTGTTGCCAATTATAACTCGTCGGACTCTGACGCTGGCCAACAAGTAGCAATCTTGCAACCCAATAGACGTGTTCGTAGGCGCTTTGGTCAAGCAGCATATGTGAGGCCACAAGATGTAGCCTCTGACAGCTCGGGGGATGATCATGCAGAGCACATTCCCAACGAGGCAATGTTTGAGCCCGAGATTGATGAAATGATCGAGACGATCATGGATTCAGAAAGGCTTATCTATGATGATATGAAAAGTGAAGCCGATATGCCATTGTATAATGGAGCACGTATGTCTAGATTGAAAGCACTCCTGGTTCTTCTCAACATGCAGGCAAAGTTTGGATGGAGTGACACTAGCGTCACAGTGCTTTTCAGGTGATCGATTACAATTAGTTTACTTTAATAAAACTCTAAATGTATAATGATCTGATAGATTTTTACACGACTGTATCGTATTTTTATGTTGTGTAGATTGCTTAAAGAGCACATACTACCAGCTGACAATGTGATGCCAGATTCCCGAGATGAAGCAAGAAAGATTTTGCGAAACTTGGGGATGGATTACAATTCTATCCACGCTTGTCCTAATGACTGCATTCTTTTCAGAGGGGAATACATAGACATGGAGAAGTGTCCGAAATGTGATTCCGAAAGATATCGAGTAGATCTCCACGGGACAAAAATTCCACAAAAGGTTTTGCGACATTTTCCTCTGCTTCCTCGCATTAATCATTTCTTCGAATGTAAGTCCATGGCCGCCCTAGCATCATGGCATGAGGAGAATAAATCTTCGGATGGTGTGCTACGAATTCCTGCAGATTGCGCAGCCTGGAAACATATAGATGGAACATGGTCGGATTTTGCCAGGGAAGCTCAAAATTTGCGCTTAGGCCTGGCTATGGATGGCGTAAATCCATTTGGTCAAAGATCAACATCTTACAGTGTATGGCCCGTTGTCATCATCAACTACAACATTCCCCCGTGGTTGACTACGAAGAAGGGGCACCTATGGCTAAGCTTGATTGTGCCAGGGCTACCATGTGCCAATCACAACGGCATCAATGGAGGAGATCAGAGAAGATGCTCAATCAGAAGCCGCTGCGGTGGTTCCAGACGAGCATCAAGATGCTACTACTCTATATGGGGTGCGTGCAAAGGAGCTACAAAATGAAACAGAGGATATGTGTTTAAACGGAGAGCTCTATATAGATATAGGAAGTTATGCTGAGTTATGCGAGGATGAGAGAGAGATCTCTTAAAGCCACAAATATTGTATTTGAACAATTTTGCTCCATGTTGTAAAAGCTCTGGCTCTCTAAGTACCTTCCATGGTGTATAACGCTCTTTTCTACTCGCGCTCACATCTTTTGATTGAAAATTCTGAGTTTTCGACTTGCCTCTTCTATCACTCAATTCATTGCGTCATTGTATTTATATGCGTCCTTACGTCATTGTATTTAATGGTCTTTGCGTCATTGTCTACTCTATTCATTCAATATTAAGTTTAAATATTCGTGTGTTTAATGCAGGTATGGATGATGAGGAGTTTCTTTCTTCTTTGTCACCGCAGCAGAGACAGTGGTACGTGGAGCGTCATCGCTTTGGCGCATCATCGCGCGTTCCTACTCCATCCGCATCTCCCTCTCTTTCGAAGCATTCGGCGCGCTCCAAAGCTTCGGCGTCGATGAGACGATCTTCACACTCGTCTAGACACCGGCGCTCTAGTGGTGGCGGTGGCGGTTGTTGTGGGGATTCCGCCGCCGATGCCTCCACACCGCCTCGTGTTCGACGAGGCTCTTTACCCTCTCCTTCTTTGCCCGCCCCCACACCAGCCACAGCATCGCCATCTACGCCAGGTTTTGTGCGGCTGACTGTTCCTAGTAGCTACACACCTCTACCTACTCCGCCAGGAGCCACCCCACTCGACACTCCTCGCTTCGGGGCCCAGACACCGGTGGAGACACCTGATGTCCGTACCCCCATCGACACGCCGCTAGAGACCCCTGCCGGGACACCCAGGTTCACGCGTCACCGGCCAGAGGGCTTGCCTTACTCCGTCGACTTCAGCGGCGGCATCATCATGGATGATGACGGCAAGAAGGTGATCTCGCGCATACGTGGTCTTTGCTCTCAGCTGTTTAGACACTACATACTAAAAAAATGGAGTGAATGTTAAGTATGGAGCCTGATTTACCCTTGTAATTTTCTGTGGTAAAGGCGCACATTTGTAACGCCCCCATTATGAGGAGAAGCCATCCTGCGTGAAGGAAAATCACTCACCGGAAACTAAAATTTTAACGGACAAGAATCAGGGGCAACTTTAAAGGCCTCGGGGGTGGAGGCCCCCGAGACTTTTTTTTTTTTCGCCGGAATATTATGGCCGGACGGCGACCGGAAAGTGGTCGGAAAACAACCGGTCGGTTGGCCGGTGGCCGGTAGTCAATGGCCGATGGCCGGTGGCCGGTGGTCGGAAGTCAATGGCCGATGGCTGGTGGCCGAATTCAAAAGCGGACTTGTCTTCTCAAGGGCGGCCACACATGGGCGAATTAGAGGGTCCGATTTGGACTTATTCGCACAAGGGCGGCTACACATGGCTGTCTCTCATAAGAGAGGGCAGCCCTTTTGGACTATAAAAGGAGGCCATTTCTACACACATTTCATAGTGTGAAGTTGATGCAACAAGGTGAGTGTGAGGTGGTGAGAGTGAAGCAAGGCGGGAGCTCCATTAAGGGTATAATCCCTTTGTAAACTACTTCTTGTTTTGAAGTACTAAAGCCATTGAGTGGCTGCTTTCCCGTGGACGTAGCCCACATTGGGTGAACCACGTATATCGTGTGTACTGTCTCTCTCTCTCTACTCTATAATCTCATGTATATAAATCTGTCTCTCTCCATTAAGTAATCTACTCAATTATCTATTTAGCTACGTCTTATTTCCTAACAACTGGTATCAGAGCAAGGTTTGCTCGTAGCTAAATTATCTCAAGGAAAGGATTCCTTGAATTGAGTGGGAGTTATGGCGGAGGAAGGGAAGCTCAAGATTGAGAAGTTCAACGGCAAAAACTACCAACATTGGAAGATGCAGATTGAAGACTATCTCTACCAGAAGGACCTCTATTTGCCACTAGGCGGTCTTGCGAAGAAGCCCGCAACAATGGCAGATGAAGCATGGATTGTCCTTGATCGAAAGGCACTGGGAACAATCCGGTTAAGCTTGGCGTCAACGGTGGCCTTCAATGTTTCGGAGATGAAGACCATGGAGGACTTGATGAAGTCACTTGACGACTTCTACGAGAAACCATCGGCATCCAATAAGGTATTTCTTATGAAGCGCCTGTTCAATCTAAAGATGGCAGAGAATGGTTCAGTTGCAGAACACCTAAATGACTTTAACACAAACATAATTCAACTTCGATCAGTGAAAATCAATTTCGATGACGAAGTGCGAGCTCTCCTTATACTATCATCTCTACCAGATAGTTGGGACAGCCTTGTGATGGCTGTAAGTAATTCTATCTCTGGCACAAATACTCTTAAGTTTGATGATGTTTTGGGTGTTCTCCTAAGCGAGGAAATGCGAAGGAGAAGCACAGGAGAATCATCAAGTGTTGCACTATCAGTGGAAACAAGAGGAATGCCTAAGGAGAGGTTCAAAAACCAAAAGGGTCGTGATCGCTCAAGACGGAGCAAGTCACGAACAAAGTCAGTTCTTGAATGCTGGAACTGCGGCAAGAAGGGCCACGTCAAGAAGGATTGCTGGTCCAAGAAGAAGAAGGAGACAGAGTCTCAAGACAACAAGCCAACATCGGAGGCCAATGTGGCAGGTAAAGTAGAGCAAGATGCTCTAATTCTCTCATTAGACAATGTGTCTAATTCCTGGATAGTAGATTCCGGGGCTTCATTCCATGCGACACCACACAAGCAACATTTCCAAGACTACACCAAGGGTAATTTTGGGTATGTATACTTGGGAGATGATGAAGCTTGTGAGATTGTCGGCAAAGGTACAGTTTTTGTCAAAACTGCTAATGGAAATGAATGGAAGCTTAAAGATGTTAGGCATGTTCCTTCTCTTCGCAAAAATTTGATCTCTACAGGACAATTGCGATGAAGGTCACAACATTGCATTCGGAAACAAACGGTGGAAGATCTCAAAGGGATCTTTGGTGGTTTCCAAGGGTGAAAAAGTCGGTACACTTTACTTGTGTACTGTTAGCACGCAACCTTCAGCTTGTGCAGCAACTACAGAAGTTGACAGTGCGGTGTGGCACTACCGACTTGGGCATATGAGTGCCAAAGGAATGCAAATCCTTCAAACAAAGAAGCTTCTACCAGGTTTGAAAGAAGTGGACTTAGAGTTCTGTGAAGATTGTGTTTATGGTAAACAAAAGAGGGTAAAATTTCAAAAATCAGGAAATGAAAGAAAAAATAAAAAACTTGAGTTGGTTCATTCTGATGTTTGGGGTCCTGCAAGTACACCATCACTTGGTGGCTCATTGTACTATGTAACATTCATAGACGATGCGACTAGAAAAACATGGGTTTATATCATGAAGAATAAATCCGATGTATTTTCCATATTTCAAAGGTGGAAAGCCTTTGTGGAGAATGAAACAGGTACTAAGGTTAAATGCCTCAGATCCGACAATGGAGGCGAATATTGCAGCCAAGCTTTTGAAAGCTTTTGTGCTAGCAATGGCATTCGGAGGCAAAGGACAACCCCAAGGACACCTCAACAAAATGGGATTTCGGAAAGGATGAACAGAACAATCATGGAACGAGCACGAAGCATGCGGCTACATGCAGGCCTATCGCTTGAGCTTTGGGCGGAAGCTGTAAGTACGTCTGTGTACTTAATCAATTGGTCACCCTCAACGGCTTTGGATGGAGGAGTTCGAGAAGAGGCATGGACAGGTAAACCGGTGAATTATGCATTTCTCAAAGTGTTTGGGTGTGAGGCTTTCATGCACATAGATAGAAGCCTAAGATCAAAGCTAGATGCAAAGTCCAAAAAGTGTTTCTTCATTGGCTATGGAGAAGGAGACTTTGGGTATCGCCTATGGAATCCTGAAGATGGTAAAATCTTAAGGAGTAGGGATGTAATTTTTAAGGAACAAAATATGTACAAAGATTACTTGGAAAGAAAACAAACAAAAGAAACAGGTGATGAGTACATGGAGCTTGAGGACGGTGAAGACTCAAGGACTGCAAACGGTGACAATGTGCAACAACGTCAACCAAATGAGGAGCCTCAACCTATTCCCCGAAGATCTACAAGAGCAAGTAGACCTCCATAAAGGTTTGTTCCTTCCTTCAACCATCTCTTGATCTCAGATTCTGGAGAGCCGGAATCATACGAAGAAGCTATGCAACATAAATCCAAAGAAGAATGGACGAAGAGCATGCAAATGCAGATGGACTCACTACATCGCAACCAAACATGGGAGTTGGTTGAGTTGCCTAAAGGTAAGCGGGCACTTCAAAACAAATGGGTGTACAAGCTAAAGGAAGAAGAAGGTGGGAAGAAAAGGTACAAATCTAGGCTTGTGGTAAAAGGTTTTTCTCAAAAGAAAGGTATTGACTTCAATGAAATATTTTCTCCTGTTGTAAAAATGAACTCAATTAGGCTTATCTTAAGCCTTGTGGCTGCTCATGATCTAAATCTCAAGCAAATGGATGTAAATACGGCATTCCCTCACGGTGACTTAGAGGAGGAAATCTATATGCTTCAACCAAAGGGGTATGAAGTAAAAGGTAAGGAGAAAATGGTTTGCAAATTAAAGAAGAGCTTGTATGGTTTAAAGCAAGCATCAAGACAATGGTACTTGAAGTTTGATCGATGGATGTTGGATCATGGATTCACAAGATGCAACTCCGATCACTGCGTCTACACGAAGAATTTGGGAGATGGGAAATTCATCATCCTAATGTTGTATGTTGATGACATGTTGATTGCAAGTGCTAACATGCAGGACATCAAAGACCTAAAAGAGGAGCTGTCCAAATCTTTTTCAATGAAAGATTTAGGTGCTGCAAAGAGGATACTTGGTATGAAAATATCAAGGGACAGGACGAAGAAGACAATAAAGCTATCTCAAGAAGATTACATCAAGAAAGTACTAGAAAGGTTTGCAATGCAAAATGCAAAACCAGTTTCTACACCTTTGGCTGGTCATTTTAAACTAACGAAGGATATGTGTCCAAAGACACAAGAGGAGATAGCCTATATGTCTAAAGTTCCATATGCTACAGTGGTAGGTTCTCTAATGTATGCTATGGTCTGGACAAGGCCAGACATTGCACATGCAGTGGGAGTTGTGAGTAGGTTCATGGACAACCCAGGTAAAGAACATTGGCAAGCTGTGAAGTGGATACTTAGGTATCTAAAAGGGACAACAACAAATGCTTTGTATTTTGGAGGAACTGATATTTTTCTAGAAGGGTATGCTGATGCAGATATGGCAGGTGACAAAGATACTCGAAGGAGCACTACTGGCTATGTGTTCACGGTTCGAGGCACAGTAGTAAGCTGGGCTTCAAAGCTGCAGAAAGTGGTTTCACTTTCTACCACGGAAGCAGAGTATGTAGCAATGACGGAGGCAAGCAAAGAAATTCTGTGGCTTCACAGATTCTTAGAAGAGCTTGGATTCAAACAAGACAATTGTGTCTTGTACAGTGATAGCCAAAGCGCTATCCATCTTGCGAAGAACTCAGCCTTTCATTCAAGGACAAAGCACATTGAGGTGAGATATCACTTCATACGCACTCTTTTGGAAGAGGGACAACTAAAGCTAGGAAAGGTGCATACAAGTGAAAATCCTGCAGACATGTTTACAAAGGTGGTCAACAAGGAGAAGTTGAGTTTTTGCTCATCGTCAATCGACATTCAAGGATAAGAAGCCAGAATGGAAAGCAGTCACAGGTTTGGTTTGGAGATCAATCTCCAAGTGGGAGATTGTTAAGTATGGAGCTTGATTTACCCTTGTAATTTTCTGTGGTAAAAGCGCACATTTATAAGGCCCCCATTATGAGGAGAAGCCATCGTGCGTAAAGGAAAATCACTGACCGGAAACCAAAATTTTCACGGACAAGAATCAGGGGCAACTTTAAAGGCCTCGGGGGTGGAGGCCCCCGAGACTTTTTTTTTTTCGCCGGAATATTATGGCCGGATGGCGGCCGGAAAGTGGTCGGAAAACAACCGGTCGGTTGGCCGGTGGCCGGTAGTCAATGGCCGATGGTCGGTGGTCGGAAGTCAATGGCCGGTGGCCGGTGGTCGGAAGTCAATGGCCGATGGCCGGTGGCCGAATTCAATGGCCGGTGGCCGAATTCAAAAGCGGACTTGTCTTCTCAAGGGCGGCCACACATAGGCGAATTGGAGGGTCCGATTTGGACTTATTCGCACAAGGGAGGCTACACATGGCTGTCTCTCATAAGAGAGGGCAGCCCTTTTGGACTATAAAAGGAGACCATTTCTACACACATTTCATAGTGTGAAGTTGATGCAACAAGGTGAGTGTGAGGTGGTGAGAGTGAAGCAAGGCGGGAGCTCCATTAAGGGTATAATCCCTTTGTAAACTACTTCTTGTTTTGAAGCCCACATTAAAGAGGAGATCGTAAGCTCAATTTTGGACGACAGGGGCGGGTTGATCTTGAGTGGTTGAAAGAGCAGCATCTTAATGCATGCAGACAATAGAGTTGTGTGTAAGGAGATTTGACGTCGTGTTTTTGCAGGACGTGGTAAAGATCAAAGACAAAGGATTTGTGTATGCGTTTGATTTGTTTCCATCTCAACCTCCTCAGCATGTGTTGTAAAGACCCATTGAGCGTAGGCCTAAGTTGGCAACTGGATACAGTCTTTGGAGCTGTTGTTGCAAGTGTTTGAGTGGATAGGTTTGTGATTCCGAACTGGCATAGAGGCCAATCTATAGAGGTGTTGTGTTCTGGCTTTCTTCGTCATATCGATTGGTTGTTTGTGATTCTTGGTTACATGGTAGTTAAGTAGGCTAGAATTGTGGGATATGAAAGGGTATCTATTTGTGTATGTTAAGATGAGAGGACAACATTTGGGCGTCTCACACCAACTCTTTCCTTCAATTCCCTAGCGACGCCTGGGTTTTGGCCTTACCCGCGTGCGTGTTCATGGGTGGCCTTTCAAATCCAAGCATTGCGGACTTCGAGGGTTCTGAAGACTGAAATATGTTTGCGTTTTCGGCATATGTAAATTTGATGATGTTGCTGGCGCTCTTGGCGCAGCTGCTTCTTGCAACCAGCGGACCCTGGCTGTCTCAAGAAAAGCTAAGTAGCGGAAACGCCACAATTTTCACAGCGGAGATCATGCATTCTTTATCCTTGTCGTTCCATGACTCAGAAGAGACGCCGTTTACTGCGGACAAACAAGCAGCAGTGGCGCCTATTGCCGCTGGATCTTATCTTTCCTGAACGGGCAACTACTTTACGCACCTCACAGTGGGCGGCGACGCCAAGCGCTCCTTCTACATGATAATCGACACCGGTAGCAGCCTCTCCTGGATCCAATACGAGCCCTAACAAACCTCTCTTATTTATGGATATGCTCAAGGGGTTTAAAGATAAAATCCATGGATATGCTGAAGGGGTTTAAAGATGTTTTTATTGATGACATCCCTTGTGAGCTACCTCCTAAACGAGGTAATGATGACCATGCAATTGAACTTCTTCCAGGAAGTTCACCGCCTAACAAACCTCCTTAAAGAGTTTCTCAAGCTCAATAAGAGGAGATTATGCGGCAAGTGCATGAGTTAGTTGAGAAGGGCATGGTTACGCCTAGCTCGTCTCCATTTTGCTCACCTGTGCTATTAGTGCAAAAGAAAGACTGCACATATCGTATGTGTGTCGACTATAGATCACTAAGTAGGATCACTATCAAGAATAGGTTTCCCGTTCCACGGGTAGAAGACCTATTTGATAAGCTACAAGGATCGACCTACTTCAGTAGGATTGACCTAAAAAGTGGCTATCATCAAATAAGGATAGTTGATCAAGACATTGTAAAGACCGCATTTCGTACTACATTTGGTCTTTACGAATACCTTGTCATGCCTTTTGGCCTGACCAATGCACCAGCCACATTCAACCGCTTGATTGAGAAGCTGTCCAGGCCTCATCGAACCTTCACTGGAGTGTTCTTTGATGATATTATCATCTACTCTAATTCATTGGAGGAACACAAGAAACATCTCCAGGTAATATTTCAAGTTTTAAGAGAGAATAAACTTTATGTTAATCGAAAGAAAAGTGAATTTTTCTTGCAAGAGATTCAGTATTTAGGTCACATTATCTCTCAAGATGGCATCCAAATGGATCCATCCAAGTTAGAGGTAATAAAAGGATGGCCTAAACCAAGGAATCTTCATGAACTAAGAAGCTTTATAGGTATGTGTGCATACTATAGACGCTTCATAGAAAAGTTCTCACAAATTACGGGACCATTACATGACCTAACAAAGAAAATCATTAGGTATACATGGTCTGCTAAGGAGAACAATGCTTTCGAAAAGCTTAAAGAAAAGATTATCTCTCAACCTGTGCTTACACTACCGGATATCTCAAAACCATTTGAGGTCCAATGTGATGCTTGTGGTGATTGCCTTGGAGTTGTTTTGCTCCAAGAAGGGCACGCCATAGGCTATGAGAGTCGAAGGCTTGACCCTGTTGAGCAAGCTCTAGGCATATATGAAAAGGAACTCCTTGCAGTTCTACATGCCTTAGACTCATGGAAGCACTATTTATTGGGGACTCCTTTCATTCTGCAAACGGATCACAAAAGTCTTAAGTACTTCATGACGCAGACCAAGCTCTCCGACAAAAAAATGAGGTGGGCAAATTTCCTTTCGCAATTTCATTTTCATATTGCTCACATTGCTGGCAAGCACAATCAAGTAGCCGATGCACTCTCAAGACGGCCGAGAGTGAATGCGGTTTCCATAGCAACTCACAATGATCTATCTTCAATGATAGATGAGTACGCTATTGATCCCGACTTTAGAGATGTGATTTCAGCCCTGGCATTAGGGAAGAAAGAAGAACCATTCACTTTACAAGATGGTTATCTTCTCTACGGCAATAGACTATGTGTTACTAACTCACTACGTGAGAAAGTAATGTATGAATCTCATGCTCCACCTTATGCGGGGCATAGAGGCATTCAGTCTACCTTAAAGGGAATAGAAACATATTTCTATTGGCCTACCATGAAAGTGAACATACAAGAGTATGTTTCTAAATGTGTGGTATGCCAAAAGACAAAATTTGATAGAGGGAAGCAACTTGGATTGCTTCAACCCTTGCCAATCCCTAATTCACCATGGGAGAGCATATCCATGGATTTTATCTTTGGATTGCCTAAGTCTATCCATGGGAATACGGGAATATGGACGATAGTAGACAGGTTCAGTAAACAAGCTCATTTTATACCTGTCAAAAAGACTATCAAAGCCCATCAAATGGCAACCCTCTTCATTTCACAAATTTTCAAGTACCATGGCTTGCCAATGTCCATAGTGTCGGATAGAGATCCTAGAATGACCAGTAATTTTTGGAAGGGTCTCTTTGAGAATTTAGGTACAAGGCTAAACTTTTATTCGGCCTATCATCCACAAACGGATGGCCAAAGTGAAATAGCTAACCTAACAATTCTCGATCTACTAAAAGCCTATGTAACGGAAGTAGATCAAAGATCCCAATGGGAGAAGTACTTACCCTTAGTGGAGTATGCTTACAATAACATTGTACATACTTCCACGGGAAAAGCACCTTTCGAGGTAATTGAGGGAAGATCAAAAAGTCCCTTGCTACTTAAGGTACATGGGAAGATCTTCGCTGCAGATGAGTATAGCCGAGACCTACAAGAATCTTTTCAAAAGATTAAGGATGCTATCTCTATCTCACAACAAAGGCAAAAGGCTGCTGCTGACAAGCACAGAAGAGCCCAAGCCTTTAAAGAAAACGATTGGGTCTTGTTAAAGTTTCCTGCAAAGGCTCGATTAAGGCACACGACGGGCAAGAATCCTACGGGCCACCAAAAGTACTATGCTAAACTAGCAAAAAGGTACTATGGTCCCTTTCAGATTCTTAGGCCAATCAATGATATGGCCTATCAACTCAAGTTTCCCAATCATTGGCTCATACACAATGCTTTCCATGTGAGCCTATTAAAGCCTTACAAAGGAGAGCCACCTCAAGAACCAACTATTGAAGACCCACCGGAGATCGAGGACCAAGAGGAGGTGCTGCAGCCCGAGTCCATTCTCTGACATGAAGACAAGGTACTAAGAGGCGGTAAGACTATCCGACGATATCTTATTAAGTTTAAGAATTATCCTTTTGAAGATGCTAGATGGATGCAAGGCATACAATTAAAGGATAACCTAAACCTTGTCAATGCTTACAATGCTTCCCAAGAGTAAGCAAATGTACAAAATGTTAAAAAATGAACAAAGTTTTTGTCTTATAAGATTCTCCTTTTCTTTATTTGTGCACAAAAATGAAGTAGTATGCATGCTTAGATCAAGTTTGTGGAGACGATGTCTCCCAAACACCAAGTAGAGCTTGTCACTCTACTACAAAAGACTGATAGGACTGATGTGCAGACATGCTTGCGGCAGCCTCAGGCTCTCAAGCGCCAAATGGGCTAGTCATCCATTATGGAATGATCTCGTAGGGTAACATAGGGATCCTCTACCCGCTAAGAAAAGGACTCATGAATATGCTTTATCTTCTCTACACCATAGTCGAGGACGACTATGATTTCAAGAGAGAGTTAATGTCATAATAATCAATATCTAATTCTCCTAAATGATTTTCTCATATTAAACTGATCATTTAATGTGGGGAAGTGCCAGGGGAGAAAAAGCTAGAATATTGGTTAAGCTAGCAAACCGGCCACAGTAGGGATCCAAAGGAGGGAAAATAGGGATCCAAAGAGGGGGGCATCTGCAAAAGATCCATGTGCAACAATGGGCTAAAAAGACCCTAAGGTTCAGCCCATTAAGACTTCCAAAATGCTAAGGTTCCAAAATTCAAAGGTTGTGTCCAAAGGGTTAAAGCTTAGGGGGAATTGGATGCTTTGTGTGCTCTCCAAAGTCAATGCACATCCCTACATGGGAGGGGGCGAGCCCTTCTTCTAGGGGATGAGAGAGAAAGCCACAGACACACACACACAAGCCCCTTTACACAAAGGGAATTAGGGACACATGTCAGCTCCCTAGCCCAGATGCCCACAAGGTGTGCCCAATTCCTATTGGATGACCCTTGAAGTGGACCAATGAGAATTAAGCTAGAGTAAAATATCTAGTTTAATTAATTTAAAAACATTTAATAAAAGAAACCAATAAGAATTAAGTCTCCTAGAAGACTATTGGCAGTCTCCCAAAGGGTCCAATGAGCATTCAGGAGCCCCATGGCTTGCCCGATTCCTATTGGCCAGGAGGCAAAGGGGTCCAATGAGAGTTTAGTTTAATTATTTAATTACCTCAAGCTCTCACAAAAGGGGAAAGGGGGACACATGTCAGAAGGCTATCACTTATGCTGCTTAATTGTAATTGGCTTGACTTGGGGAGGGCCAATGAGGGTGCAGGAAGAGCAAATAGCAAGGGGGCTCGCCCAAGAGAGAGAGGGGGCTGATTTTTGCTTGGAATTATCACACACACACTCACACAATCTCATGTGTGAAGAAATAGAAGACTATCTCTTCCCAAGCTTTAATGGGGAACTCATCACCTACTCCAAGCTTGTGAGATAGAAGCCTACCTCAACACTCTCTTGGCATGTGGATGCAAATCCAAGCAAGAGCCAAGCTTCAATGCATGCTCATATCATCTACCAAGCTAATTACTAAGCTAAGCTATGCTAATATGAGTGATTATGTGAGGAGATGTACA
Source organism: Adiantum capillus-veneris (assembly GCF_014529385.1). NCBI lineage: Eukaryota > Viridiplantae > Streptophyta > Polypodiopsida > Polypodiales > Pteridaceae > Adiantum > Adiantum capillus-veneris. The sequence goes on along the minus strand of NC_140939.1, from coordinate 54,736,228 downwards.
TCTTTCTCGTAAGATACTCCTTCTTCCTCTCAATCTACTCTCATACCCTGCTAGCTCTCACCATCTTCGAAGGTGTGTGAGGTCTTGGGTCTGAGAACAGGGATAATTCAAGTTGTGTTTGTTAAGTGTTTTGCTTAGTGCATGAAGCTTCCATCTTCATTGCACTAGCTAGTCTTGAAGTAACACAAAGAATTGTATTGTACAATGTCTCTCTTGATGGCGGAAACCATAATACAAAGCCTTTTGGAGGGGGGACCGGCTCCATGCAAATCCATTCCTCAACTGTTGTCAATAGCTTAATTTCTCTTTCTTTTGAAAGTATTGTTGATGCTATCTAACTATGTGTTATGCTTTTTGTTGCTCTCTCCACCCAAGCACTCTTGTAATTCTCATTAGGAATCTATTCTAATGAAATGCCCACTATGTTCATGCTAATTTCTGCTACACATAAGTTTTTAGGCCATTAAATGTTACACTGGTATCAGAGCACAAGGTTTCTCTTTTCTTGCTCAAGAAGGGAGGTCCTCAAGCTAGCTACAAATGGTTGGTATTATTAATTGCCTGTGAGTAAGTAGAATAGGGATTTTTCAGCCTTGCAGTACGCCTGCCTTTGTGCAGTTAACGGGGCATAACTGTCGAGAGCTATGGTCTTAATAGTGGAGTCCTACGGGGCTTGCCTACGGCTTAACCACTATTGAGCTATTAGAAGCTTTACAGGAGCCGGTGTTGTTTTGGTGTTGAAGGACCCTCTCTTCTATTCCTTACAATTCATGGTATTCGAGCCGTGGGTACAGTAGCTTGAGTGCTTTTTCTAAAGGGGTAAAGAGGAGTGGCAACTAGGGCTTGAAGTGCCAAAGTACACCTAAAAAGTTTACACCTAAAAGTTGTTAGAATGGCTGACAATAGTAAAGAGAGCGAAATTAATGTTGATAACTTTGATTTTGCTCATGAGCAAGCTACTAATGATGCTTCAATGCTTGTTAACTATCTTGTTTCTAGGCTTCAACAAGCCATGGGCAATCCATCTCTCCACAGTGAAGTGCAACGCAGCTCCGTGCTCACGGGATTCTCCAAGCTCATCACCATGACGAGAGAACACCTAGGAAGCCTCCTTGTGAGACTACCAAAAGAGGTCTCTCTCCGATTCGGGAAGAAGAAGATAATCCATACAAAGGGCTCAAGAATTTACTTCTTGATGATGCATCTCCTTCCCAAAGGAGAACTCAAGAGCCTCCACCGAAGGAACGAGAAAGAAGCGAGTCTCCCGCCACCTCGGCGGAGATGGCTCCACGAAGACGGCGGGCTAAACGCTCTCCATCACCATTAAAGCGGAGAAGACCATCATATTCTTCTCCTCACCACAATTCAAAGAGGGATGATAAAAAGAAAGATAAGAAAAAGGCGAGAAAGAGGACACCCTCTTCTCCATCTTCTTCATCCTCTTCCTCTTATGAAAGCTATGGTGACGACATCCCTTGTGAGCTACCTCCTAAACGAGGTAATGATGACCATGCAATTGAACTTCTTCCAGGAAGTTCACCGCCTAACAAACCTCCTTATAGAGTTTCTCAAGCTCAACAAGAGGAGATTATACGGCAAGTGCATGAGTTAGTTGAGAAGGGCATGGTTAGGCCTAGCTCGTCTCCATTTTGCTCACCTGTGCTATTAGTGCAAAAGAAAGACGGCACATATCGTATGTGTGTCGACTATAGATCACTAAATAGGATCACTATCAAGAATAGGTTTCCCGTTCCACGGGTAGAAGACCTATTTGATAAGCTACAAGGATCGACCTACTTCAGTAGGATTGACCTAAAAAGTGGCTATCATCAAATAAGGATAGTTGATCAAGACACTGTAAAGACCGAATTTCGTACTACATTTGGTCTTTACGAATACATTGTCATGCCTTTTGGCCTGACCAATGCACCAGCCACATTCAACCGCTTGATGGAGAAGCTGTTCAGGCCTCATCGAACCTTCACTGGAGTGTTCTTTGATGATATTATCATCTACTCTAATTCATTGGAGGAACACAAGAAACATCTCCATGTAATATTTCAAGTTTTAAGAGAGAATAAACTTTATGTTAATCGAAAGAAAAGTGAATTTTTCTTGCAAGAGATTCAGTATTTAGGTCACATTATCTCTCAAGATGGCATCCAAATGGATCCATCCAAGTTAGAGGTAATAAAAGGATGGCCTAAACCAAGGAATCTTCATGCACTAAGAAGCTTTATAGGTATGTGTACATACTATAGACGCTTCATAGAAAAGTTCTCACAAATTGCGGGACCATTACATGACCTAACAAAGAAAAGCGTTAGGTATACATGGTCTGCTAAGGAGAACAATGCTTTCGAAAATCTTAAAGAAAAGATTATCTCTCAACCTGTGCTTACACTACCGGATCTCTCAAAACCATTTGAGGTCCAATGTGATGCTTGTGGTGATTGCCTTGGAGTTGTTTTGCTCCAAGAAGGGCACGCCATAGGCTATGAGAGTCGAAGGCTCGACCCTGTTGAGCAAGCTCTAGGCATATACGAAAAGGAACTCCTTGCAGTTCTACATGCCTTAGACTCATGGAAGCACTATTTATTGGGGACACCTTTCATTCTGCGAACGGATCACAAAAGTCTTAAGTACTTCATGACGCAGACCAAGCTCTCTGACAAACAAATGAGGTGGGCAAATTTCCTTTCGCAATTTTATTTTCATATTGCTCACATTGCTGGCAAGCACAATCAAGTAGCCGATGCACTCTCAAGACGGCCGAGAGTGAATGCGGTTTCCATAGCAACTCACAATGATCTATCTTCAATGATAGATGAGTACGCTATTGATCCCGACTTTAGAGATGTGATTTCAGCCCTGGCATTAGGGAAGAAAGAAGAACCATTCACTTTACAAGATGGTTATCTTCTCTATGGCAATAGACTATGCGTTACTAACTCACTACGTGAGAAAGTAATGTATGAATCTCATGCTCCACCTTATGCGGGGCATAGAGGCCTTCAGTCTACCTTAAAGGGAATATAAACATATTTCTATTGGCCTACCATGAAAGTGAACATACAAGAGTATGTTTCCAAATGTGTGGTATGCCAAAAGACAAAATTTGATAGAGGGAAGCAACTTGGATTTCTTCAACCCTTGCCAATCCCTAATTCACCATGGGAGAGCATATCCATGGATTTTATCTTTGGATTGCCTAAGTCTATCCATGGGAATACGGGAATATGGACGATAGTAGACAGGTTCAGTAAACAAGCTCATTTTATACCTGTCAAAAAGACTATCAAAGCCCATCAAATGGCAACCCTCTTCATTTCACAAATTTTCAAGTACCATGGCTTGCCAATGTCCATAGTGTCGGATAGAGATCCTAGAATGACCAGTAATTTTTGGAAGGGTCTCTTTGAGAATTTAGGTACAAGGCTAAACTTCTATTCGGCCTATCATCCACAAATGGATGGCCAAAGTGAAATAGCTAACCTAACAATTCTCGATCTACTAAAAGCCTATGTAACGGAAGTAGATCAAAGATCCCAATGGGAGAAGTACTTACCCTTAGTGGAGTATGCTTACAATAACACTGTACATACTTCCACGGGAAAAGCACCTTTCGAGGTAATTAAGGGAAGATCAAAAAGTCCCTTGCTACTTAAGATACATGGGAAGATCTTCGCTGCAGATGAGTATAGCCGAGACCTACAAGAATCTTTTCAAAAGATTAAGGATGCTATCTCTATCTCACAACAAAGGCAAAAGGCTGCTACTGACAAGCACAGAAGAGCCCAAGCCTTTAAAGAAAACGATTGGGTCTTGTTAAAGTTTCCTGCAAAGGCTCGATTAAGGCACACGACGGGCAAGAATCCTACGGGCCACCAAAAGTACTATGCTAAACTAGAAAAAAGGTATTATGGTCCCTTTCAGATTCTTAGGCCAATCAATGATATGGCCTATCAACTCAAGTTGCCCAATCATTGGCTCATACACAATGCTTTCCATGTGAGCCTATTAAAGCCTTACAAAGGAGAGCCACCTCAAGAACCAACTATTGAAGACCCACCGGAGATCGAGGACCAAGAGGAGGTGCTGCAGCCCGAGTCCATTCTCTGACATGAAGACAAGGTACTAAGAGGCGGTAAGACTATCCGACGATATCTTATTAAGTTTAAGAATTATCCTTTTTAAGATGCTAGATGGATGCAAGGCATACAATTAAATGATAACCTAAACCTTGTCAATGCTTACAATGCTTCCCAAGAGTAAGAAAATGTACAAAATGTTAAAAAATGAACAAAGTTTTTGTCTTATAAGATTCTCCTTTTCTTTATTGTGCACAAAAATGAAGTAGTATGCATACTTAGATCAAGTTTGTGGAGACGACTTCTCCCAAACACCAAGTAGAGCTTATCACTCTACTACAGAAGACTGATAGGACTCATGTGCAGACATGCTTGTGGCAGCCTCATGCTCTCAAGCACCAAATGGGCTAGTCATCCATTATGGAATGATCTCGTAGGGTAACATAGGGATCCTCTACCCGCTAAGAAAAGGACTCATGAATATGCTTTATCTTCTCTACAGCATAGTCGAGGAAGACTATGATTTCAAGAGAGAGGTAATGTCATAATAATCAATATCTAATTCTCCTAAATGATTTTCTCATATTAAACTGATCATTTAATGTGGGGAAGTGCCAGGGGAGAAAAAGCTAGAATATTGGTTAAGCTAGCAGACCGGCCACAGTAGGGATCCAAAGGAGGGAAAATAGGGATCCAAAGGGGGGGGCATCTACAAAAGATCCATGTGCAACAATGGGCTAAAAAGACCCTAAGGTTCAGCCCATTAAGACTTCCAAAATGCTAAGGTTCCAAAATTCAAAGGTTGTGTCCAAAGGGTTAAAGCTTAGGGGGAATTGGATGCTTTGTGTGCTCTCCAAAGTCAATGCACATCCCTACATGGGAGGGGGCGAGCCCTTCTTCTAGGGGATGAGAGAGAAAGACACACACACACACACACACACACACACACAAGCCCCTTTACACAAAGGGAATTAGGGACACATGTCAGCTCCCTAGCCCAGATGCCCACAAGGTGTGCCCAATTCCTATTGGATGACCCTTGAAGTGGACCAATGAGAATTAAGCTAGAGTAAATCTAGTTTAATTAATTTAAAAACATTTAATAAAAGAAACCAATAAGAATTAAGTCTCCTAGAAGACTATTGGGCAGTCTCCCAAAGGGTCCAATGAGCATTCAGGAGCCCCATGGCTTGCCCGATTCCTATTGGCCAGGAGGCAAAGGGGTCCAATGAGTGTTTAGTTTAATTATTTAATTACCTCAAGCTCTCACAAAAGGGGAAAGGGGGACACATGTCAGAAGGCTATCACTTATGCTGCTTAACTGTAATTGGCTTGACTTGGGGAGGGCCAATGAGGGTGCAGGAAGAGCAAATAGCAAGGGGGCTCGCCAAAGAGAGAGAGGGGGCTGATTTTTGCTTGGCATTATCACACACACACTCACACAATCTCATGTGTGAAGAAATAGAAGACTATCTCTTCCCAAGCTTTAATGGAGAACTCATCACCTACTCCAAGCTTGTGAGATAGAAGCCTACCTCAACACTCTCTTGGCATGTGGATGCAAATCCAAGCAAGAGCCAAGCTTCAATGCATGCTCATCTCATCTACCAAGCTAATTACTAAGCTAAGCTATGCTAATATGAGTGATTATGTGAGGAGATGTACATCTTTCTCGTAAGATACTCCTTCTTCCTCTCAATCTACTCGCATACCCTGCTAGCTCTCACCATCTTCGAATGTGTGTGAGGTCTTGGGTCTGAGAACGGGGATAGTTCAAGTTGTGTTTTTTAAGTGTTTTGCTTAGTGCATGAAGCTTCCATCTTCATTGCACTAGCTAGTCTTGAAGGAACACAAAGAATTGTATTGTATAATGTCTGTCTTGATGGGAGAAACCATAATACAAAGCCTTTTGGAGGGGGGACCGGCTCCATGCAAATCCAGTCCTCAACTGTTGTCAATAGCTCAATTTCTCTCTCTTTTGAAAGTATTGTTGATGCTATCTAACTATGTGTTATGCTCTTTGTTGCTCTCTCCACCCAAGCACTCTTGTAATTCTCATTAGGAATCTATTCTAATGAAATGCCCACTATGTTCATGCTAATTTCTGCTACACATAAGTTATTAGGCCATTAAATGTTACATTCTAGCCAATCACAAGCAAGAGGTATATCAAGTAACAAGGGTAGTGTTGGGACAAGTATCCCTCGTTTCCCTTTGAGAAAGAGGACTTGATGAATGTTAAAATAATGAATTAAATCTTCTAATTGATCATTGGACTCCTTGGGTGGCTAACCAATAGGCTTCGCGCACACTATGAGGGCAACATGAGGAGGAACTTCACAAGTGTCTCTTTTGATTTCTTTGTACCAATCATGTCTTGTGTGAGTGTGTGTCTCTCATCCTGGGCTCATCCCCCTCTTGTAGAGCTCGCCCTCTCCTTGTAGGGATTAGCTTTGACTTTTGTGCCACCTCAAACCCCTCAACCTTGGGCCTAGTTCTCACCAGAAGCTTGGCAGGCTTAAGCCCCTCAAGCTTGGGTTGGGTTCTCACCTCAAGGATAGACCTAGCATCTCAATCATCTCAATCATCAGGCGTCTCAAGCACCTCAAGCACCTTAGTATCAAGCACGACAAGTACCTCAAGTACTAGTACTTTAAGCTTGGGCCGGCGGGTTTCCACCTCAAGCTTAGCCCTAGCTTACCTAGGTCAAAGGACTTTTACACTAATTATTGGAGGTCTTCAATGAAGCTAGCCCTAAGGTCTTATGCTCCAATGGTTAGCCTTTCTCTTTGATAGACCATCTCTCATTTGGGCCCCTTTACCATTGGCCCTGTGTTGAGATAGATCTATAAGCACATGTCTATATCTTAACCCTTGTTACCGTTTATTCTCCCACATCCAATTATCATTTTAATATGAGAAAATCATTTAGGTTGTCTAGATATTAGAATTTATGAAATTAACTCTCTCTTGAAATCATAGTCTCCCTCGACTATGAGGTAGAAGAGATAAAGCCTTAGTCATTAGTCAATCTTACTTAGCAGGAAGAGGATCCCTTTGTACCCTACTACATCTTTCCAAGATGGATGACTAATCCATTTGGCTCTTGGGAGACATAGCTGCCGCAAGCATGTCTGCTCTTTAGTCTATTTCATTCTCCCAAAGTAGAGTGATAAATTCTACTTGGTGTTTGAGAGACGTAGTCAACACAAACATGATTCTAAGCATGCATACTATTTAAATTTTGCACAATTAACTAATCTTTTAAGACAAAAACATGGGTCATTTAAAAGGAATTTGTACATTTCCTTACTCTAATGTAGCATTTTAAGCATTGACAAGGTTCATACTATCCTTAAGTTGTATTCCTTGCATCTATTTAGCATCTTCAAAAGGATAATATTTGAACTTACTCAGATACTGTCGAATAATCTTACCATGTCGTAGTACCTTGTCTTCATGCCAAAGAATAGCTTCGGGTTGTACATAGCACCTCTTCTTGGTCTTCAACTTCGGGAGGGTCTTCAATAATTGATTCACTTGGTGCCTCTCCTTTGTAGGGCTTGAGTAGGCTCACATGAAAAACATTGTGTATGAGCCAATGGTTGGGCAACTTGAGTTGGTAAACCGTCTCATTGATAGGTTATGGATATGGAAAGGAACATGGTATCTTTTTGCTAACTTAGCATAATACTTTTGATGGCCCGTAGGTTTTTTACCCCTTGTTTTCCTTAATCGAGCCTCAAGAAACTTAAGTAAGACCCAATCATTTTCTTTGACCATTAAGGCCCTTTTGTGCTTGTCAACAGCAGCTTTTTTCCTTTGTTGAGAGATGGATATGACCTCCTTAAGATTTTGAAAAGATTCTTGTAGGTCACGGCTATAGGCATTGTCAACAAAGATCTTCCCATGTACTTTGAATAGCAAGGGACTTTTAGGTCTTCCCTCAATGATCTCAAAAGGTGCGTTTCTCGTAAAAGTATGCACAGTATTATTGTAGGCATACTCTACAAGAGGTAAGTACTTTTCCCATTGTGAGGGTTGATCTACTTTTGTAGCATATGTCTTTAGTAGATCTAGTATTGTAAGATTGGCTATCTCACTTTGGCCATCCGTTTGTGGGTGATAAGCTGAAGACAAATTGAATCTTGTTCCTAGATTTTCAAAGAGACCTTTCCAGAAGTTACTGGTCATTTTAGGATCTCTATCTGACACGATGTATGTTGGTAATCCATGGTGTATGGAAATCTGAGATATGAAGAGAGTTTCTATTTGGTATGCCTTAATAGTCTTTTTGACAAGAATAAAGTGTTCTTGCTTTTTAAACCTGTCGACTATTGTCCACAATCCCGTATTCCCATGGATAGACTTGGGCAATCCAAAGATGAAATCCATGGATATACTCTCCCATGGTGAACTTGGCATAGGCAAGGGTTGGAGTAATCTATGTTGCTTCCCTTTATCATACTTGATCTTTTGGCATAGTACACATTTTGAAACATACTCTTATACATCCACTTTCATGGTAGGACAATAGAAATACGTCTCTACTCCTCCAAGAGTAGGTTGAATACCTCTATGCTTCACATAGAGAGAAGCATGGGATTCATACATAACTTTCTTACGAAGGGAATGGGTAACACATAGCCTATTTCCGTGGAGAAGATAACCATCCTGCAAGGTGAATGGTTTCTTTTTCTTCCCCAAAGCAAGGGCTGACATTATGTCGCTAAATTCACAGTCAGTAGCATACTCATCTATCATAGAAGATAGATTATTTTGAGTAGTTATAGACACCGCATCAACTTTTGGTCATCGTGAAAGTGCATCGGTAACTTGATTGTGCTTACCAGCAATGTGAGCAATATGGAAATAAAATTGCAAAAGAAAATTTTCCCACCTCATTTGTTTGTCGGAAAGCTTGGTTTGCTTCATGAAATACTTGAGACTTTGGTGGTTGGTTTATAGAATAAATGGAGTTTCCAATAAATAGTGCTTCCATGTGTCTATGACATATAGAACAACTCAAAGCTCTTTCTCATAAATTCCCAAGACTCGTTCATCTGTATTGAACCTTCGACTCGCATATGCTATGGCATGCCCTTCTTGAAGCAAATCTGCTCCAAGGCATCACCACAAGCATCACATTGGAACTCAAATGGCTTCGAGAGATCCGGAAGCATGAGGACTCATTGGGAGGTAAGCTTTTCTTTGAGCTTATCAAAAGCATTTTGCTCCTTAGTAGTCCATACATACTTAATGTTCTTCTTAGTTAACTCACATAGTGGTCCTGCTATTTGAGAGAATTTGCTATGAATCTTCTATAGTATGGGCACATACCAATAAATCTTCTTAGCTCATGTAGATTCCTTGGATTAGGCCATGCTTTTATTACCTCTAGATTTGATGGATCCATACGGATACCATCTTGAGAGATAATATCACCTAGGTATTGAATCTCTGAAGGAAAAATTCGCTTTTCTTTTGGTTGATAAAAAGCTTGCTCTCCCTCAATGCTTGAAAAATAACTTGGAGATGTTTCTTATGTTCCTCCAAATACTTGGAGTAAATGATGATATCATCAAAGAACACTCCAGTGCATTTGCGATAAGGTCTATAAAATTTCTCCATTAGAAGATTAAATGTAGTTAGTGCATTAGTCAAGCCAAAAGGCATGACTAGATATTCATAAAGACCAAACGTTGTGCAAAACGAGGTCTTTAGGATATCTTCATTCACTATCCTTATTTGATGATAGCCACTTTTAAGGTCATTCCTATTGAAGTAGGTAGACCCTTGTAGCTTATCAAACAGATCTTCTACCCGGGGCACGGGAAATTTGTTTTTGATAGTGATATGGTTTAGTGCTCAATAGTCCACACACATACGGTATGTACCATCTTTCTTTTGCATTAAAAGGACTGAAGAGAAAAAGGGAGAGGAACTAGGCCTCACCATCCCTTTGTCTACTGATTCTTGTACTTGCCTCATGATCTCCTCTTGTTGAGCTTGTGAGACTTGATAAGGAGGCTTGCTAGGCGGTGAGCTTCTTGGAAGGAGCTCAATACGATGGTTATCATCCCCTCGTTTTGGAGGTAAGTTTATAGGGATATCATCGATGAACACATCTTGGAATCCTTTTAGAAAATTAGACAAGTTTAACTCTTCTTGATTCCTATCATTTACATTTGATGAAACATTAGGATCTTTCAGAGACTCTTTGACAAAAATCATGTACGCAAAAATTGAGCTCTTCATTGATTTATCGAAAGCAAGAGGATTTACAAGTGGAATAGTGCAACCACGCTCACTAGCATCTATATACATGTTATTTCCCTTGTAGGTGAAGTAGATTCTCCTTTAAAGGAACTTCATATTGGCAACCATGCGATCAAACCATGGCGCTCCTAGGATAGAATCCTCATGTTGGAGAGGAGAGATGAAAAATTCTTCTTTATCGATGTAGCTTTGGACATGAAGCCTCAAATTCCCAATCAAGGGAGTAACAAAGGCTTGATGTCCCTCGATAGCTGTGTCAATCGTTACAATATCTCCCATCTCGAAAGCTTGAATGCCCAACTTGGTGGCCAACTCTATTGATATGAAGTTGTGAGTAGAGCCAGAGTCAAACAAGATGAAGGCATCATGCTCTCTTACCTTTACTCAAGCATAGGAAAGTGATGATCCTTTGCAATGATCATCCTCTTTTGGAGCTTCGATGGTGGAAGCCCTAGGAGTCTCACTGAGAGCATCCTTCTTGGGGCAAGAACGATATCCATGTCCTTGCTCCCCGCACTTAAAACACTTATGGTCCTTGCAAAAAGCTTCAAGCTCTTAAGGAGAGAGTTTTTTTTTGCCTTTGTAAACTCTCTTCTCCTTGGACCGATTGTTGTTGTTGTTGTTGGAAGTGCCTTGGGAAGAATTTTGAGCATTTGTTTTCCCCTTTGCATCATTTTTGTCTTTGTTTTCCATGGGCTTGACATTCCATCTAGCCCCTCGATGAAAATTGATACGTGAAGCAACCATGGTGTGATGGATTACTTCGGTGATAGAACCAGGCCGTTGAGAGTTGACGTATTTGGCCATCTCTTCAGGTAATCCCACACAGAATTGTTGCTTTTGCTCCGCAAAGTCTATCTTTTGAAAGACAGTAGCCTTGAGATGTAAATCCCAAAACTTGTCTACATACTTGTGGATAGACTCATGAGAGACAAGCTTCAAGCTGCACCATTCCGTGAGCACTTTGTCCTTTGCATCGCTTGCAAGGAATTGCTTCATGATGGAAACTCATATATTTTTCCATGTCTTTGGGGCTTCGACGTTGCCACAAACGCTAGCCCACCATTGACGAGCTGATTTTTGGAAGTGCATAGCTACATGGCGTAGCTTGGAGGACTCTGTGAAGCCATCGTCTCCAAAGGCCGCATCAAATTGCTGGATGAAGTCCAACACTTTGTTGGTAGCACCAAAGGTGCCGTCATAGGTGATAAAAGAGATACTCTTTCCTCCCTCTTTGAACTTCTTCAACTTTTGTGACCTTCGCCATGTAGGGTATGACTTGCAATGTCCTCCCCTCTTGTATTCTCTAAGAGAATATCCATAGGTTTCTTCAGAAGAGGAGGAAGGTGAAGAAGAAAGAGAAGAGGTGACCTCTTTCTTGACCTTTTCTTCCTTTGTCTCCTCTTTTCCCTTTCGGAGTGACAAGGAGAAGGATTGTGTGTTGATCTTTTCCTCTTGGGAGGAGTGGAAGATCGTCTAGACTGCCGTCTTTGTGGAGACACATCTTCAGAGGAACTTAAAGTTTCATTTATTTCTTTCTCTTTGGATTCCTCCTCTCGTATGCGCGCAAGAGAGTCTTCTTTTAAGGGTCTCTTCAAGAGGCCTCCTAAGCTCTTTCTCCTCTTGGAGAGGAAGGGAAATTCCATAAGCGCAAAATTGTTGAGTAACTTCGGCTTGCAAAGGAGGGTTGCCCATAGCTTGTTTCAACCTAGTAACACAATAATTGACAAACATGGGATCACCTTCATTTGCAAAATCAAAGCTATCAATGTTCATTTTACTCTCTTGGTTATTGTCAGTCATGTTAACAAAATTTGTATACGTACGTAGTGTATGCTTTGGAAATTCAAAACCTTAGTTTCCACTCCTCCTGAGCCTTTAAAAATTGGCTTTGAAGTATCTACACGCACCCCACGGCTCAAAGTGGTTAATTATAGATATTAGTGGAGTAGATCTAACATAGCAAAGTTGCCGAGGGCTAGCTCCTTTTGGACTTCTTATGGCTCAATAATGGTAAATTAAGCTGTAGTCAAGTTTAAAAAGACTCAATTATTAAGTTCAAATCTCCTGAGGTGTGCACCATATCCCACATAGTGGGCTCAACCAAACCGATAATAGATCCCAGTTCCACTTACCCTAATATAATTTTAAAAAAATCAACCATTTATTGGCTACTTAAGGACCTCTCTTCTTAAGCAAGAAAAGAGAAACCAAATGCTCTAATACCAATGTAATGGAATGGGCATATTAACTTGAGAGTAGCAAAAATTAGAGAGAGTACTTGTGTGAAATTATTTTGTGAAATGCTCCGATACCAATGTAATGGAACTGGCCTATTAACTTGAGAGTAGAAATTATTAGAGAGATTACTTGCGTGAAATTACTTTGTGAGCATAGCGGGTGAACATAACTGATGGTAGCAACATAAACATAGCATTTAGTTAACTTGGTATAAACAATACTATTGCAAGAGAGAGAATTTAGACAGCATGACAACAATTGAGGATAGGATTTAGGTGGAGCCGGTCCCCCCTCCAATAGGCATTTGTATTATAGTTTCTCCCATCAAGAGAGACTTGTTACAATACAAACTATGTGTTCCTTAGGTGATGCAATGAAGATGGAAGCTTCATGCATCACAAACATAACATAAACTTTGTGGAAAGCATTAACTATCCCAAGCCTCGTTCCAAGATCTCAAACACCTTTGAAGGTGGAGAGAGCTAACAGGGCATGAGGGTAGGGAAGAGGAAGAAGAAACATTTTACAGGAGAAAGAATTAGTTCCTCACTTATCATCACTCATCTTGCTAGCATGCATGTAATGAAGATGGAGAAGATGGAAAGCTTAAGCATTGAAGCATGGCTCTCGGTTGGATTTGCATTCCATAGCCAAGAGTGTTGGTGTAGGCTCTCAACCTCTCTACTTGCTTGGAGAAGGAGAGGGAGCTCTTGCACTTTTCACTTCACACAATGACAGTGTGTGTGAGTGTGTATACCCCCTAAGCAAGACCCTATCTTCCTTGGTCGACCCCCTCTTGTAGCTCATGCTTGAAGCTCATTGGAACCCTCCAAGCCTCTAGCCAATCACAAGTAGGAGGTAAATCAAATAACAATAGTACCCTTGGGACAAGTGTCCCCCTTTCCCCTTTGACAGAGAGGACTTGATAAATGTAGAAACAATTAATTAAATGTTTTAATTTATTAGTGGACCCCTTGGGTGGCCAACCAATAGGCTTCAGGCACACCACGAGGGCAACATGAGGAGGAGCTTGACAAGTGTCCCTTTTTCTTTCTTTGTACCAAGCATGTCTTCTGTGAGGGTGTGTGTGTTCTTTCTCATCCCCCTCTTGTAGGGCTCTCCCCCTCCTTGTAGGGATTAGCTTTGACTTTTGTGCCACCTCAGACCCCTCAACCGTGGGCCTAGTTCTCACCACAAGCTTGGCCCTTAAGCCCCTCAAGCTTGGGTTGGGTTCTCACCTCAAGTACAACTGTAGCATCTCAAGCATGAAAAGCACCTCAAGCATCTTCAACAATTGAGTCATCAGGCACCTCAATCAAGCATGACAAGCACCTCAAGCACCTTAAGCTTGGGATGGGTCCCACCTCAAGCTTAGACCAAGCTTACCTAAGGTCAAAGGACTTTTACACTGATTACTGTAGGTCTTCAATGAAGCTAACCCTAAGGTCTATTGCTCCATTGGCTAGCCTTGCTATTTGATAGACCATCTCTCATTTGGTCCCCTTTATCACTCGCCCTGTGTTGAGATAGATCTATAAGCACATGGCTATATCTTAATGCTATATCATCATCAGTGTCTTCAAAAATTGCGTCCGTGATTCCCATATTAGCCTTTTGTTGTCGTCAAAGACGTTGTTGTCTTTCTTGAGCCTCAACTCTTGCTTGAATCTTTTTAAGCTCTACCTGTTCTTTGGCTGCTTTCTTTTGTTGTTGTGCTAGCTCTTTATTATGTCATCTCCTTACGATACGGCTCAATTTTGGCTTCTCTGTAGCCTCTAGTTGTGAGAAGTCAATGGGTTGTGGACTACACCACATAACGCGTTGAAGATATTCACCCCAGTTATCTACCAGCTTTCGATGAGCATCATACGTCTCCTAATGCCACCCCTTGGCTTCACTGCATGGCCCTCATCCCATGGCCCTCAACTATAACGATGGACCCTCTTCCCTGTGAGCCCCCACCCAACTGGCGGCCTGCCTTTCTTTCCATATGCAGCCCGCCCCTCTCTCAGCAGCCCTGGTGGCCTCTCTCTGATGGTGTTGCACTGCAGCCCTCCTCATCTCACGGCCTCCCCTTCATTGTATCTCTCATGCTATCCCTTCTCATGCTGCCTTGACACCTCCTAGATGGCGCCCCTCCTTCTCCATCCAGATGGCGTCTCTCTTGCTCACCACTGAGCTCCACTGCCACTTGCCCTACCCTTTCCACTCTCGGCTTTTCCCACAGATGGCGCTCCACCACCTTTTCAACTGCAGCAAACTTTACGCCGTGCATGCAATATTGATGCTCAATTTTTTAAACAATACTTTTCTTTTTTTGAAAAAACTTTTCTTGGCTGCCTTTCCCATGTCCGCGATTGCGGAAGTTTGGAAAGACATTTTTTTCCCTTCGACCACACTGCCTGCACACCCTTCAACTCCCAAGATTCTCCACTTTTTGAAAAACATCTGCTTCGCCTCCTTTGAAGCCCCTTGCGTTGATATTCACCTTGAGCGCAACTCGTAAAAAAATCTGCAATAATGAAGCATGCTTGTGATTACATCAAGGTCGCCCACCTGCAACAAGTCGCTTCTCCCTGGTATAATATCCCTGTCCCCAATTGTTTCAAATGTAGAGCTATAAAAACCATGCTACAAAAAGCATCAAGAGCCGCACACATTGATAGGCAGTGCCCTTTGGGAACTTCGAGTAGCCGAGTCGAAAAAACCATGCTTGACCTGCTAATTGCCACATCTGGCATACACATCATGGAAAAACTTCTCGTAGTCGGCATCTGGTACTTACCCAAGCATTTCCCTATCAGGCTACTGATTTCCACACCGCTGCTACTAGCACTTCCATGGGTCGACATAGATTGGGTGCACCATCATTGCCCACCCCCTTGTTGAGCATTCATGCTCAACCATAGCATTATGTAGATATTAGAAAACTGCATAAGAAGCGAGAACATGATAGCATAATAAGAGGCTATATGTAGTAGAACTGTATAGATAGATAGAGAGGGAGATCGTATCAGCTACATAAAACCCCCGGATCGGATGGAAAGCCTCGAGCTTTCCCAAGTGTGATGCAAACTCGGTCGGGATCAAATACATGGCATTGAGCATAGCCATACGTCCATAGTACATGCATAATCAACCTTTTTTTGCACCTGTAAACCCGAAAACAAGCCTCTCATGCAGCTTGGTATAGCATCGATCTTCAATTCCCTGTATCCATATACTGGCTTCATACACAAAACAAGATTGTATACCAACTTGTGAAGCATTTCCACCATACATCATGATTCTCTCACCTGCTAGAGAGCACTCCATAGCATAATCCTCTTCAAAAAAGCCTGGCAGCTGATACAAAGATACCTGTAGAGAAACCTTCAACACCATATGTATCCATAGCATAGTATAAAGTAGAAATACACTGCAATTTGCCTCCACCTGCTGCATATCCAAGCCTACATGTTTTCCAAGCATACCCTCTATTGTAGGTTCTTCAAATGGAATACACTCCATACCTGACTCACCATGCAAGTCTTTGTCTACCATAGCCTTTGATACTCCACATCATGCGAGAGAAAATTGGATTGCTCAACCACCTTTGCCTGCTCTTCAAGGACTTCGTCTACGACCACATCATCTGCTAAGCAAGAAAGAAAACCATGATCTATTACCTCGTTCTCTGGTATGTCGACATCATCTACACCTTCTGGAATGCACTGCCGCTCTTCAATACAATTGGTAGGGCAAGGTTGCCCAACCCCCTGGCTAGCTTCTTCCTGTACAGCTTCGACCATCACTTTGCCAACATCTTCAAACTTGTCATGTGAGCTTTGATCCATAGCTTCCTTTGATTCTTCATGCATACACGCTTCGACCAAGACCACATCCTTGCTAGCCGAGCTAACAGGCTCTTGTATAGCAGCACACCAAACTGGAGGCACAAATTGAAATGAATGACCAAAATGGCTTACCAATGGCAAAGCAACTACCTTTTCGATGCTTGAACTTTCTTTTGACACATGATGAAGCTCAGTTGTCGAGCTATACCCATAGTCTGCCAGCTTCAACAAACCCACCTCCAGCTTCTTCTTTGCTTTCCTGCTCTTTACCTTTGCCAAGCAAACCATTTGCGCATAGTCCTCCGCACCACCACACTCGACCTTCTCTTTGATTTGCGGATGCAAGCAGGCTAGAAATTGCTCTCGCTTGAAATGATCTCCATTTCGCACACATGTAACAGTAACTAGTCCCTCCCAAATAGATTCAAATTTACCCAAAAACAAAGCAAAATATTCACTTACATCCTGCTTTAGCTTGCTCAATTGTTCTCCCAAGTCCGATGGAGAACCGCTTCTGAAAAGCTTCAACAAACTGTTTGCGAATCTCGCTCACGAGACTGACGATCTGCAACCCTCAATCCTTCAAACCAGGCTTTGGCTCGTCCTTGTAGAACCAATGGTAGGGCCTTCAATTTGGCTTCATGTCCACAAATTCTCAGTTGCAATAGGTATAGCTCTAGATCGGAAAACCAATCTGCAGCCTCTTCTTCTGCAGCAAGCACTAAGTCAATAGCATGCATCATCTTCAGGCTTTAAAACTTCACCGAGGAGCAATCAGTAGATCCTCAGTGGGGGAACCACTGATGGAAAGGGGGAAGAGGGAACACACCCAGCACACACAATGTTTACCTCTCTATAGCCCAGGGATTTCGCTGCACCCCTATCCACACAGAATCTTACACACAGACACACACTTTTCTCAAACAAACTCGAAAGTACACCCAAATCAATGCGCACACTCGTGCAGATTATAATCTACCTCACACCCATAAACACATCAACTTCTTGTTTCCCTTGCACATGATCACTTCTCTCTCTCTCTCTCTCTCTCTCTCTCTCTCTCTCTCTCTCTCTCTCTCTCTCTCTCTCTCTCTCTCTCTCTCTCTCTCTCTGTGTGTGTGTGTGTGTGTGTGTGTGTGTGTGTGTGTGTGTGTGTGTGTGTGTGTGTGTGTGTGTGTGTGTGTGTGTGTGTGTGTGTGTGTGTGTGTGTGTGTGTGTGTGTGTGTGTGTGTGTGTGTGTGCACATCACACCCTTGGGGGGGCACACTGCCTACACACACCCGGAAACACCGTGCAACAGAGCAGAAGAGAAGAGAGGGGAGGGGGAACAACACCAAAAGCAACACAACCAGAGCTTGCTTCTTCTTCAATTGATGGGTTATGGTGGAGCATACAACATCAAAGCTCTCTCCTTCTCTGTTCCTGTCTGTCGCCCTCCTTAGCACAGCAGAGAACGAAAAGTTAAATCGTTGCTAATCAGTGTAGAATTTTTTTATGTGCGTGAGATGCAAAAATGCTCAAAACACCCTTTTCCTTCTCCTACACGGCCAGTTTTTACCAAAACCAGTTTTGCAAAAATTTTACAGAATGAGACTTTTTGGTCTCCCTCATGCAAAGGTATGAAGTCTCTCACACACTTTCCTTTCTTCCTCGACTGACCACATGTCTTCCTCTACCCAAGTTGCATTGCATGTCCTAAGAGCCTTTTCCCATGTCAAACCTTCTCTTCAAGCATGAAATCTCTACGCTTAGGTCTTCATAACCACATAAAACATGCACTTACTCGATCTCCTTGCTTGTAATGGGCTTTCATATCTGCTTTATCACCCATTTCTGCACCTATAAGCATACACATCATTGTGTGCCCTCTACTAGGGTCGACACACTTTGGCTGCACCAACGTCTTCCATTTGCTTCCAAAAAATTTTGTGAGTCCCTTTTGTTATGGTATTTTGTTGTTTGGATTTAGATTATCCATTTCTTTTTTGGATTTTTATTAGATTTTTCGAAAGAAAATCTCAAAAAGGTACTTAAAAAAGTATGGTAAATCCTAAAATTTAGCAAATTCAAGCCAACAATTACCCAAAATTAGGTAGATTACTATCGGCATAAGAAAATAAGCTTTTTGTTATGTGCAAAGTGTCCAAGGCATCATTGGTCTATTTTTGTGCCTTTTTCTCAATTTTTGACCAATGTTGACCATATAATTAGTGTTAAAGCCATATTTAGTATCTTTCTTACTTTAAGTCAAGTTTTTTGTAGTTTCAAGAATTATTCAATAGTTTTATAATGTAAAAGGGTGGAACCTCTTCAAATCAGAATCGGGATTTATCCCAAGAAGTTGTAATGTTTGGAGTAAGTTGAACGAAGTAAAAGGGAGAGGTCGAAGCCATGCGCACTATGTATTCATGGTATTCTTAAGTAATCTGTTGTCATCGCCGTGCAGTAACCTATTTGTTTCCTGATTCTTATTTGGTGCTTGAATAGCATGTGTTTGCAAATGTTATGGAGATGATACACGTAAAGTAGAAGCATATGCCTATGTTGGCATTCTCCCATAGTCCCAATAACACTTGGTGACGTGTCCCGATTTTTGAGGTATATGTGCAGAGGATTGCAGATGCAGTTGAAAAATAGAACGTAATTGAGGCAATCAAATATGCAGAGAATATTTTTGAAGAACAAATGTCTAGCAGTTCAAGAATCAGAGACGATGAACTGGAAGATATGAATTTGGGAGCTGAAACTGACCCAAAGATAGTGAAGGTATCCATTGAATTGGATAGTGAGTTCAAGAGAGCATTAAAGGATTTTTTATTGGAATTTAGGGATGTATTTTCTGGGTCATATACTGATATGAAGGGAGCAAATCCACCTGTATGTCAACACACTATAAATTTGAAAACAGATGCAATGTCGGTGAAGCAACAAAGATACACGGTGAATCCAAATTATGCACAACAGGTGAAGAAAGAGATTGACAAACTACTAGAAGTTGGTTTTATCTACCTAGTAGATAAAGTTACCTGGTTATCACCAATTTATATTGTCCCAAAGAAGAATGGGAAAATCAAGGTTTGTGTAGATTACAAAAAACTAAATGATGCCACAATTACTGATCCATTTCCTCTGCCATAGTGTGATACAATGTTGGATGCAGTAGCAGAAGAGGAGATGTACATCTTTTTAGATGGATTTGATGGATACAATCATATTAGAATGGTTTTGAAGGATACGGACAAAACAACTTTCATGGGAAGTATATGTTTCTACTGTTAAGTATGGAGCCTGATTTACCCTTTGTAATTTTTTGTGGTAAAAGCGCACATTTGTAAGGGCCCCATTATGAGGAGAAGCCATCGTGTGTGAAGGAAAATCACTCGCCAGAAACCAAAATTTTCACGGCCAAAAATCAAGGGCAACTTTAGGGACTTTTTTTTCCCTCGCCGGAATATTCCTTTTCGCCGGAATATTATGGCCGGACGGCGGCCGAAAAGTGGTAGGAAAAAAACCATCAGTTGGCCGGTGGACGGTGGTCAGAAGTCAATGGCCGGTTGCCGGTGGCCGAATTCAAAAGCGGACTTGTCTTCTCAAGGGCGGCCACACATGGGCGGATTGGAGGGTCCGATTTGGACTTATCTACACAAGGGCGGCTACACATGGCTGCCTCTCATGAGAGAGGGCAGCCCTTTTGGCCTCTCTCCATTAAGTAATCTACTCAATTATCTATTTAGCTACGTCTTATTTCCTAACAAATGGTATCAGAGCAAGGTTTGCTCGTAGCTAAATTATCTCAAGGAAAGGATTCCTTGAATTGAGTGGGAGTTATGGCGGAGGAAGGGAAGCTCAAGATTGAGAAGTTCAACGGCAAAAACTACCAACATTGGAAGATGCAGATTGAAGACTATCTCTACCAGAAGGACCTCTATTTGCCACTAGGCGGTCTTGCAAAGAAGCCCGCAACAATGGCAGATGAAGCATGGATTTTCCTTGATCGAAAGGCACTGGGAACAATCCGGTTAAGCTTAGCATCAACGGTGGCCTTCAATGTTTCGGAGATGAAGACCATGGAGGACTTGATGAAGTCACTTGATGACTTCTACGAGAAACCATCGGCATCCAATAAGGTATTTCTTATGAAGCGCTTGTTCAATCTAAAGATGGCAGAGAATGGTTCAGTTGCAGAACACCTAAGTGACTTTGACACAAACATAAGTCAACTTCGATCGGTGAAAATCAATTTCGATAACGAAGTGCGAGCTCTCCTTATACTATCATCTCTACCGGATAGTTGGGACAGCCTTGTGATGGCTGTAAGTAATTCTATCTCTGGCACAAATACTCTTAAGTTTGATGATGTTGTGGGTGTTCTCCTAAGCGAGGAAATGCGAAGGAGAAGCACAGGAGAATCATCAAGTGCTGCACTATCAGCGGAAACAAGAGGAAGGCCTAAGGAGAGGTTCAAAAACCAAAAGGGTCGTGCTCAAGTCGGAGCAAGTCACGCACAAAGTCAGTTCTTGAATGTTGGAACTGCGGCAAGAAGGGCCACGTCAAGAAGGATTGCTGGTCCAAGAAGAAGGAGTCAGAGTCTCAAGACAACAAGCAGACATCGGAGGCCAATGTGGCAGGTAAAGTGGAGCAAGATGCTCTAACTCTCTCATTAGACAATGTGTCTAATTCCTGGATAGTAGATTCCGGGGCTTCATTCCATGCGACACCACACAAGCAACATTTCCAAGATTACACCAAAGGTAATTTTGGGTATGAAGCTTGTGAGATTTTCGGCAAAGGTACAGTTTCTGTCAAAACTACTAACGGAAATAAATGGAAGCTTAAAGATATTAGGCATGTTCCTTCTCTTCACAAAAATTTGATCTCTACAGGATAATTGGACGATGAAGGTCACAACATTGCATTCGGAAACAAACGGTGGAAGATCTCTAAGCGATCTTTGGTGGTTTCCAAAGGAGAAAAGGTCGGTACACTTTACTTGTGTACTACGAGCACGCAACCTTCAGCTTGTGCAGCAACTACAGAAGTTGACAGTGTGGTGTGGCACTACCGGCTTGGGCATATGAGTGCCAAAGGAATGCAAATCCTTCAAACAAAGAAGCTTCTACCAGGTTTGAAAGAAGTGGAGTTAGAGTTCTGTGAAGATTGTGTTTATGGTAAACAAAAGAGGGTAAAATTTCAAAAATCAGGAAATGAAAGAAAAAATAAAAAACTTGAGTTGGTTCATTCTGATGTTTGGGGTCCTGCAAGTACACCATCACTTGGTGGCTCATTGTACTATATAACATTCATAGACGATGCGACTACAAAAACATGGGTTTATGTCATGAAGAATAAATCCGATATATTTTCCATATTTCAAAGGTGTAAAGCCTTTGTGGAGAATGAAACAGGTACCAAGGTTAAATGCCTCAGATCCGACAATGGAGGTGAATATTGCAGCCAAGCTTTTGAAAGCTTTTGTGCTAGCAATGGCATTCGGAGGCAAAGGACAACCCCAAGGACACCTCAACAAAATGGGATTTCGTAAAGGATGAACAGGACAATCATGGAGCGAGCATGAAGCATGCGGCTACATGCAGGCCTACCGGTTGAGCTTTGGACAGAAGCTGTAAGTACGTCTGTGTACTTAATCAATCGGTCATCCTCAACGGCTTTGGATGGAGGAGTTCGAGAAGAGGCATGGACAGGTAAACCGGTGAATTATGCATTTCTCAAAGTGTTTGGGTGTGAGGCTTTCATGCACATAGATAGAAGCCTAAGATCAAAGCTAGATGCAAAGTCCAAAAAGTGTTTCTTCATTGGCTATGGAGAAGGTGACTTTGGGTATCACCTATGGAATCCTGAAGATGGTAAAATCTTAAGGAGTAGGGATGTAATTTTTAACGAACAAAATATGTACAAAGATTACTTGGAAAGAAAACAAACAAAAGAAACAGGTGATGAGTACATTGAACTTGAGGACAGTGAGGACTTAAGGACTGCAAACGGTGACAATGTGCAACAACGTCAACCAAATGAGGAGCCTCAACCTATTCCCCGAAGATCTACAAGAGCAACTAGACCTCCAGAAAGGTTTGTTCCTTCCTTCAACCATCTCTTGATCTCAGATTCTGGAGAGCCAGAATCATATGAAGAAGCTATGCAACATGAATCCAAAGAAGAATGGACGAAGAGCATGCAAGTGGAGATGGACTCACTACATCACAACCAAACATGGGAGTTGGTTGAGTTGCCTAAAGGTAAGCAGGCACTTCAAAACAAATGGGTGTACAAGCTGAAGGAAGAAGAAGGTGGGAAGAAAAGGTACAAGTCTAGGCTTGTGGTAAAAGGTTTTTCTCAAAAGAAAGGTATTGACTTCAATGAAATATTTTCTCCTGTTGTAAAAATGAACTCAATTAGGCTTGTCTTAAGCCTTGTGGCTGCCCATGATCTAAATCTCGAGCAAATGGATGTAAATACGGCATTCCCTCACGGTGACTTAGAGGAGGAAATCTACATGCTTCAACCAAAGGGGTATGAAGTAAAAGGTAAGGAGAAAATGGTTAGCAGATTAAAGAAGAGCTTGTATGGTTTAAAGCAAGCATCAAGACAATGGTACTTGAAGTTTGATCGATGGATGTTGGATCATGGATTCACAAGATGCAACTCGGATCACTGCATCTACACGAAGAATTTGGGATATGGAAAATTCATCATCCTAATGTTGTATGTTGATGACATGTTGATTGCAAGTGCTAATATGCAGGACATCAAAGACCTAAAAGAGGAGCTGTCTAAATCTTTTTCAATGAAAGATTTAGGTGCTTCAAAGAGGATACTTGGTATGAAAATATCAAGGGACAGGACGAAGAAGGCAATAAAGCTATCTCAAGAAAATTACATCAAGAAGGTACTAGAAAGGTTTGCAATGCAAAATGCAAAACCAGTTTCTACACCTTTGGCTGGTCATTTTAAACTAACGAAGGATATGTGTCCAAAGACACAAGAGGAGATAGCCTATATGTCTAAAGTTCCATATGCTGCAGCGGTAGGTTCTCTAATGTATGCTATGGTCTGGACAAGGCCAGACATTGCACATGCAGTGGGAGTTGTGAGTAGGTTCATGGACAACCCAGGTAAAGAGCATTGGCAAGCTGTGAAGTGGATACTTAGGTAGCTAAAAGGGACAACAACAAATGCTTTGTATTTTGGAGTAACTAATATTTTTCTAGAAGGGTATGCTGATGTAGATATGGCAGGTGACAAAGATACTCGAAGGAGCACTACTGGCTATGTGTTCACGGTTGGAGGCATAGCAGTAAGCTGGGCTTCAAAGCTGCAGAAAGTGGTTTCACTCTCTACCACGGAAGTAGAGTATGTAGCAATGACGGAGGCAAGCAAAGAAATTCTGTGGCTTCACAGATTCTTAAAAATGCCCTTTTGGCCTATAAAAGGAGGCCATTTCTACACACATTTCATAGTGTGAAGGTGATGGAACAAGGTGGATGTGAGGTGGTGAGAGTGAAGCAAGGCGGGAGCTCTATTAAGGGTATAATCCCTTTGTAAATTACTTCTTGTTTTGAAGTACTAAATCCATTGAGTGGTTGCTTTCCCGTGGACGTAACCCACATTGGGTGAACCACGTATATCGTGTGTACTCTCTCTACTCTATAATCTCGTGTATGTAAATTTGTCTCTCTCCATTAAGTAATCTACTCAGTTATCTATTTAGCTACGTCTTATTTCCTAACATCTACAGTGATGAAATTTGGATTGAAGATTGCACCACCTACTTTTTAGAAGTGGGTTATGGAGGTGTTTGGTCCTTACTTAACCACATTCATGAAGGTGTTTTTGGATGATTTTAGTGTTTTAGGAGACAAAAAGGATCATCTCAATCATTTAAGGTTATGCTTCAAAAAGTGCAGAGAATCCACATTGTCCCTTAATCCTGCAAAAAGGGATTCGTCAAAAGTGGTATTTTGTTGGGCCACATTATTAGTAAGGCAGGGACCTGGGGTGTCCACTAGGAAATATGTAAGATAGCACGTGCAAACAAAATAAGGGATTTATAATTAGGTACATTTACAAAAAAAGTACTTACATAAAGGGTTTTTTAATTGAGAAAGTTTAAATTCTCATACATAAGGGCTAGTTGTTTTAGAAAAATGCATACATAAGAGGTACATATTATACTTCAAAATATACAAGTAAGGGATTTTTTAAATACCTCTTGTTTGCACGTGCTATATGAAATTTTTACTTAGTGGATGGACTCCTCGGGGGTAGGGATAGCCATTGATCCAAAGAAGATGGAAGAAATCCTGAAAGCCTTACCTCCAAAAAACCTCAAGAAATTGGTGAGGTTTATAGGTCAGGTGAAGTTGCATAGAAGATTTTTAAGGTATTTAGCACACGTTTTCTTACCACTTACAAATTTGACAAAGTGCAGTACGAATTTCAGTTTTCGGCCTTACCAATTTGGTTGTCTTTCTGCACATGCAGGTTAAACACAGTTCCCACCAATCCAAGATTGAGCTAGTAACTCCCAAAGATGTTTCCCTTAGTATCTTGTACATGGGTAAGAATGTTCATCAAAGTAGGGACATTCCTCCAATGCTTCCATATCAGCATAGCATAATCCAAGAGACAAATTTTCTGTAGCCACTCCTTGTGTACAGCAACCTGGAAGTCGATGTTTTGTTTCATTTCCAAGAAGTTGTACTCAATTGGACCCATATCCATTGCTAAAGGAGACTCTTCCGAGGTGTGGACAAGTCAACCTCAATCATCACTTCTGGTGATGATGGCATTGCTTGAGCAGCAAGTTTAGAGCGACGTGTAGACCTTCTTACCTTCATGGCTTCTGGTTTTTCCTACTGAGGAGATGCAAGATCAAACTATGTCACCTCAATGGCTAATGGTTGTTCAGACATGGCTGTAGAAAAAGAGCACGCATAGAGCATTAGAGAGTACAAACATATGCGTAAGAACAATGAGAGTTGAGAGACGAAGGGTACGTTTAAGCCCACTTTCTTGCCCAATTTTGAAATGATGGGACGTGATATATCCCCACTAATTGCATAAGCTTCTCCCACAAATTTCCCTTGATTTAAGGAACTTGTCTCATTTCCCTTAAAATGATCACCTCCACTCACACTCGGGGGTGTTGACTTAATAATTATGTGACTATCACGTGAGTGCAGCTAAAGGGCTTATTAAATTTATTTTTTCCTCATATTTTCATATACAGAAGGGTACTACAAAATGGAATCGGGAAAAAATTTACAGATTGAATAAGGAAAGAGTGTATATTATTTGTCAAAAAATCACAGATAAGGAGTTTTAGAAATAGTCCGTGAATGCGAGTGATATTAAAAATTTATACATAGGGACCCCCCGAGCACTCGCATAAGGTTTCAAACAAAATCCATTTACTGCTTTTGGAAAAATTCTTCCTTGCTCATCAGCTAGCAAATATGTTGAGGGCCCAACTTCTTCAGCCATCTGAAAAGGCCCCAAGTATCTCAGCTTCAATTTTCTTGGTCTCTTCCTCAACTTGCTATCGTACATTAGTATCTAATCACCTTCTTCAAAATATTTGTACTTTAAATTCTTGTCTAACCAAGCTTGTCTTCTCCTTTGAATTGCCTCAAGAATGTAAGCTGTCTGAATTTTTCTTTCTTGCAACTTCAAAAGTTGTTCCTGCGTAAGAACTTTTTCATGATCTCCTAACAATATGTATTTTACTACAACCCTTAGACTAGGCACCACAAACTCCATTGGCACAATAGCTTCTAGTCCATACACCATCTTGAATGGTTTCATGCATGTACTTACCTTGAATGTTTTCCTAAATGCCCACAATATAGAATCCAATTTGGTATCCCAATCTGTTCTGTTTTTTGAAACCTTTCTTCTCAAGATCCTGACCAAAGTTTTATTCGTGGATTCTGCTTGACCATTTGTGTGGGGATAATATACTGTGGACTTCTTGTGAATGATCAGATGATATTCAATCAACCTCTTAATTACTTTATTTATGAAATGGACTCCTTGATCCTGGAGACTAATTCCATTGAACACCCAAACCTAGTCATTATATTCTTGTAATGGAACTTTGCCACACACTCTGATTTATTATCTTTCATTGCTTGTGCCTCTTCCCACTTAGTGCAATAATTAGTTGCCACTAAAATATATTGGTTACCTATAAACTTTGCAGTTGGTTTGACAGGACCCACAAAGTCAAGACCCCACTTCTGAAAAGGTTCTAAAGGAAGAACTGGTTGTAAATGCATTTTGTCTACATCCACCCATTGTTCTATCATCCCTTTGACACATTAGACAAGTTTTGACAATCTCATGAGCATCCTTGAAAACTAATGGCCACCACAGACCTACCTAAAAAATCTTCTTTGTTGTAATGTCCCCTAAAAAATGGCCACCAACATCACCTGTATGTGCTTCATCCAAGATCAATTTATGTTCAAACTTTTGAACACACCTTCTTAAAACCTACCCTATTTCCCTTTTGTAAAGAACACCCATAATCATTGTGAATGTTCTACTTCTCCATGCCAATTTCCTCCTTTTGACTATTGACAATTCTTTTGGAAAAATTCCATGTAGTAAAAATCATAACATATCATCATACCAAGAATCCTCAGCATCCACAAGGTCTACTGGAAGCAGATTTGCATCAGGCAATTCATCTATTACTTCAGTAGTAGGTGCTTCCCCAGTAGCTAACCTGCTCAAATAGTCATCTATCACCTCTTCTTCATATGGCATGTGTATAACTGGATAATCAAACTCCTGCATCAACAGTACCCATCTAGCCAACCTTCCGGAAAGATGAGGTTTATTGGCTAGATACACCAGAGCTTGATGATCCACATGGATCGCTACTTTATTTTCCAACAAGTAATGTCTAAATTTTTGCAATCCAAAAATCTTCCCAAGACATTCTATCTCAATAATTATGTAATTCTTTTGTGTAGCTGCTAGCACAGAGAAATTGTTTGAACCAACCTTTCTCCACTTCTTGCATTAAAACTTCTCCCATTGTAGTATGAGAGGCATCCACAAACATATGAAAAGGAAACTTCCAATCAAGAGGAATCGGTATAGGTGTAGTCACCAACATCTTTTTCAGCAGGTTAAATACAATATCCTACTCTTCATTCTTCTAGCTCATTCTCACTATTTAGAACTATTAGTTCATATTTGTTATTTTCAACTAAAGAAACCCTCGATTCTCCAGTGTCTCTAAATTCCATTGATTCTTGTTTTATTTTGTTTTTTGGTGATTTTCAATAATTTCCAAACTCATTTTTTGTGTTTTCAGCATTTACTACATGATTTGTACCAAATTTTTATAAGTTTCTAGCTTTGCGGCATCCATGTCAGGTGTTGGATAGTTTTACATTTTGCTTCCAATGTTTGATCCGCTTTCAATCCTACTTGGAAGGCTTCCAAGGCCACGTTGATGGGTTCATATATTTTGACTACCAACACTGATCCTCCTGATCTTCATTTCAATTCCTCAAACTTTGATGATATTTACTGCATTATTTCCTCAACCATTTTTTGGACCTTCTCTTCAACTTCCTTGTGTTGTTGTTGTCTTCTAAGCATGTAATGTCATCGTCTCTCTCTCTCTCTCTCTTGGAATCTTTTGAATACGTCTTGCTTCCATAGTAAGCCTTCTAGAAATAATGAGACAAGTCTTTCCCCAGTTGGAATTTCCAACTCTAGGCATCTGTCAATGTATTTCCGCATTTGACTTACTAAGTCTCTTATAGTCTCTCCTTGTTTTTATTTAAAGTTGTAGATTTGTGCTATTATATTGTATTTGATTCTCATTTTTGAACAAGCAGCAATAAATCTCATAGCCAATGTCAGTAGATCTGTAATGGATCCAAGAGGTATTGTTTGAAACCAAGTATAAGCCTTACCTTCCAATGTCATTCCAAACTCTTCAAATTGAGTATGGAAGCCCATTATTCTCTCTAGTTTCAATACCTACTTGAAGCTGCTCTCTAGATGGTCATATGGATCCCCAGATCTAGTGTATTTTTTGAGCCATTTTTGGAAGTCAGCTGGTCTACCTCTACCATTGAGTTCAACACATGTCCTTTTGGTTGGCATCTCTCTAACTAAGCCTTCAAACCAATTTCTTGGTAAATGTGACTTGTGTGGACCTCTTCTAGTCCTAGTATCAGTTCTACTTTGGTTTGTAGTGGTTTCCATATCTCTCATCCAATTCTCATCATTGAGGTGGCTACCTCGATTTCTCGGATAAAGTAGCCATGGTACTTAGTCTGTTCAACCTCCTTCGGAGTCATCATAACAAAGTTGTTGTTATAACAATCCCTAAAGAGATATATGGGAAGGTCCGCTAAGCCTTTCTCCCTGATCTTGAAAATATACATGAGATTCAAGGGTGTCAATTGTCCTAGTTTAGCGTGAGCTCTCCATATCAAATATGTGACATTATTGTCCTCCCATCAATAAACTTCGAGCCGTGGGTTATCGATCGGTATGTGTTTTAGAGGTTTGACATCTATGTGGTCATGCCCTTCTAATTCTAACACTAGTGGTTCCTCCTTAGTGGTCATGTTTGGAATCAATGTATCGACTTCCAAGCCCGATCGGTCCACAGTGTCAGGATCCCCAATTTTCAGATATTACACTCCGTTTCGATCCACATAGAAGCTATCTTGTTTGATAGCTCTAACCTCCTCTTCGAACTCAATTGTGTGTTCATTGACCCTCACCATGTACTCTTCGTTGGGATCCAAATAAACCTGAGTCCCATGCTTGTTGGTCTTGTAAAAGTCAAAATTTGTTTGAATTTAGGAGAGGTCTCAATGTTTGATTGATCAAAAACAAAGACATCTCGAAACTTGGTTCAAAGTAAGTGGTAGGCACTTCCTCAACTATAGTCTCAGAGGCGCGCCTTGGTTCATGCTCTCTTCAATAGATGTTCAACTCCCAAACTCTCTATTATAGCCCTGATTTGTTACGACATGTCCTGGCATAAGGTACATAAATACTTAAAATACTCGACAGAAATGAATACCTCGCCTTTAGTACTACCAATACCAATCTGTTTCACTCGTCGTAAATCCAATTTGGCTATTGCTCAAGCTAGATCTCGATCACTTTTATACAATCAATGATATTGTAGTTGGTCTATTCATCAGCAACAAGTATATACAAGGACTCTTGGTCAAAATTTTCAACTTCAATCCTACCAAAGGATAATCTTCAAGTCCAAAACACTCAATTTCAAGTAGCAAACAATGTCCAATTGGCTTCAAATCCTGAAAACTCTATTTCAAGTAGTAAACAGTGTCCAATTGACTTCAAACTTGCTAGGCTATTTGATAAGGTGTCTACTCGTCTGGTGAACCAAAAAATGTCAAAAATGAACTCTCTAGCTATCAAAAGATAATAAGCAGGCTTATTTATCTACAGAGATTTTAAAAATCATCCTTTCCACTTTTGTTGATCCGCACTAGTTAAGCATGTATTCAATAAGCCGCCTTGAATGAAGTTTTACACTTTTTCGGACCAATTTGATTCTATCTCACAGCAATTTTTGTGTTTGGTAGTTTCATTTATAATTTTAGTGATCATGCAAGCCAAATATTGTCCAAATTCTTGAAATTTTTCTTAGGTAGTCTAATACTACTCTATACCCAATTCCCTTTGAGAAAAATCTCCAAAAAGTTGAACTTTTAAGGTAGGACATAATAAGCACGCTTATTATTTAGGAAATTAGAATGAGGACTTTCTGGCTTGTGTTGGATGTTCACACTATATACAAGTTCCAAATCAAGTTTCATGGAGTTTGGTTCAATTTTCAAGTTTCTAAATCAATTTTTGTATCCACAGTTTGGTTTCGGTGACTTCTAAGCCTATCTAGCAACTCACCAATCCAAATACTACCAAACTTAAATCAGGATCTTATTATACTATGTTAATGCCTATGGAGTTGTCAAATGGTCAAAATGTTGTCTTTTCAAGCTTCAAGATAATAAGCGTGCTTATTATTTAAGTACTCAATTTTGTAATTTTTTCCTCCTCTTTCACTTCTCACAATTGTAACTAAGTATTTTAAGACTTTTCAAGAAGTTTTAACAATTTTTATTCATAGTGTTTTTAGCCCCAGTTATCTATCTGTTCAAAGTGAAGGGTGTTTTGGCCCAATTCGATTAATGGTAATGGACAATGTCCAACACTGGTTTTTCTTCGATAATGGTAATGGACAATGTCCACCAAACTAATCTAAACCTACAAGTCCACGACAAGTACGACTACTCCCAAAACATCTCTATACCGTCAAAGTACACACCTCAATTGTGTTGTTAGACAAGGGAAACTAGAACCTAGGAGTCCACCTCCCAACCACCCACTATATAGGATGGCTCCTAGCCCTTTGCCCTAGTTGGACTCCCTTTCCACACTACCTAACCCGGTGTCTAGTCCGGCCTTGCCGTTGTCTTGACGTTACTCCCCCCTTAAAGAAGAGTTTTCTTCCTCGAAAACAAAAGTAGGGAACTTCTTCTTAAGAACACTAATGTTTTCCCAAGTGGCACCTTCCTCGGGTCTATCTTTCCACTTGATTAAAGCTTGTTGACGTACATGATGACGCGTACGTAACTCATGATAGTCAAGAACACGTTCAGGTTCATACGGTAAGGTAGGAGGTTCAACGAAATCAACCAAAATCTGTTGTTCAATGACATTGTCGTCCCCATGTAACCGCTTATGTAAACGGCTTACATGAAACACCGGATGAATACGAGAATGTGTAGGTAGCAATAATTTGTAGGCACGATCACCTACTCGCTTGAGTATTTTGAAAGGCCCACAATATCGGGGAGATAATTTAGGTGTTGGTGTTGGCCCAGTTTTCAAACTTTTTGAATGTTCTGGCACACGTAAAAATACTTCCTCCCCTTTCTCGAAGGTGACTTGCCGACGTTTCCCACCAGCATACTTCTTATAGCGATCCTGCGCTTGTCGGACATTCTGACGAGCGAGTTTCAGCATATCCATGTGGTCTTGGAGAAAATCCTTAACCTATTGGAGCTTTTCGGTTGCCAACCCCACCGTAACAGGTGACCTAGGTTGAAACACATACATTAGCATAAAAGAACTAAATCCAGTTGTGACATGCTTAGCACTATTGTAGGCAAACTCAAGAATAGGTAAGTATTCTTCCCAGTCTGATTATTTTTTGCTAACGTATGCTCTTAGCATATCCTCTAGCACTTGGTTAACTCGTTCAGTCTGACCATCTATTTCTAGATGATCGGCTGTACTGAGGTTTAGTTGTGTACCCAATCGTTTGAACATAGCCCTCCAAAAATGACTGTTAAACTTGGGATCATGATCACTGACAATGTTACTTGGCAAACCAAACAACTTGTATAGATTGTCCACAAATAACTTGGCTAGTTCTGGTGTCTTAACCTTGATTTGGTTGGAATAAACTTACATAGTTTAGTCAACCGGTCTACTATCACCCATACCGAGTCATGACCTCGTACAATGGTTGGTAAACCCACAATAAAGTCCATAGAGATACTTTCCCATTTTCCATTGGGAATCTCCAAAGGATGTAAGAGTTCTCCTGCTTTCAGGTGCTCTGCTTTGTTAACTTGACATTTTTGGTAATGCAAGACATAAGCTTGAACAAAGCCATGTATACCTGGCTAGTAAAACTGTCGTCATACGAGAGCATAAGTTTTTCTAATACTCGGGTGCCTTGCACTTGGACTATCATGACATTCATAAAGAATTTGGCGTCGAATGTCTGTGTTCGTCGGTACACAAACTCTCCCCTTATGCAGTAGGTACCCATTGTCGATGGTGAAATGCTTCCATCATTCTAGTTCATCACTTGATAGAGGAAAACTAGGTGTGGACACTACCATCATTGGAGTGAGAAGGATCCCTCATTTGTACATGGCTCCACACTTTGGAATATGCTGCATTATGCTCATATTTGCCTTTGAGAGAATCCAAAAATTCACTACGAAGTTCCGTGAACAAGAGAGAATTGACCTCCGGCATACAACTTAGAGCATCAGCCACCACATTGTATCGACCTTTACGATACCGGAGCTTGGCGTCATATTCCTGAAGAATCTCGGCCACGTAGCTTTTCGACCCTTCAAATTCGTTTGTTGTGTAAACTATTTGATTCTTTCATCGTCAAACACAATCTCAAACTGAGCACCATACAAATAATGCCGCCCATGTTTTTAAGGCAGACACTATTGCATAGAGTTCGCGCTCATAAGAAGAGTAGCGGTGTTGAGCTACATCAAGCTTCTTGCTTTCAAATGCAATTGGCCATCCGTCTTGTACAGGACTGCTTCAATAGCACGGTCACTGGCATCCATTTCCAAAACGAATGGTTTCAAAGGATCTACAATAGCTAGTATGGGAGCTGTAGCTAATGCATTCTTGAGAGTATTGAAACTGTGTTGTTGAGCAGGTCCCCACTGAGAAGCTTTGCCTTTCCCTTTCAGTTGATCCGTCATGGGAACAGCTAAGCATAGTTTTTAACAAACCTTCGGTCAAAAACCTACAAATCCTTTAAAAATATGTAACTCTTCCAGATTTTTAGGAGAAGGCCATTGCCGGATTGTATCCACTTGGGACTGATCCATATATAGCCCATTAGCTGAAATAACATGCCTAAGATAGTGATTTTCTTCTTTCAAAAATTCACACTTAGATTCCTTGGCATATAATTTATTTGTTCGTAACAATTCGAACACCTGCCTAAGAAGTTGTAAGTGTTCTTCTTCAGAAGCATTGTAGACTAGAATGTCATCGAGAAAAACGATGACAAATTTGTCGAAGTACGCTTCAAGACACTATCCATAAGTGTCATGAATGTTGTGGGCGCATTGGTTAACCCAAAGCGCATCACCAAGAACTCGTAGTGTCCAAACCTTGTTTGGAATGCAGTTTTGGGTATATCAACAAGTCGAATACGAAGTTGATAACCTGATCGCAAGTCTATTTTCGTAAAAATGCGAGCATGATTGAGTTTGTCGAACAACTCATTCACTCGTGGCAATGGGTACTTGTTCTTAACCGTAGCCGCATTTAAGCCACAGTAGTCTACGCACATGCGCATACTACCGTCTTTTTTCTTCACTAACTGGATAGGAGAAGCCCATGGTGAAGAACTGGGTTGTATAAACCCTCTGCTAAGATAGTCAGCAAGCTAACGTTCCATCTCAGCAGCTTCAGAGTAACTCATACGGTAGGACAGTTTACTGACAGGTTTACAGCCTGCAACCACATCAATGCTATGTTGCACCGATCGTGTCGGCGGTAATCCTGGTGGCAAATCATTAGGAAAAACATCTTGAAATTCCTTTAATAATTTTTGTAACTCGCTAGCAACGTTTGCTTGTTTCGAAGTAGCCATTGGTGGAAGAGATAAGAGAGAAGCATGCGGCATTGAGAAATGTTCAACAGATTCAATGTTAGAGAGAAAATGAGACAATGAGTAACACAAGAAAACTTGATCTATTTCATTATCAGAAACGAACTGCATAAGCTCAACTGTACATATCAATGGTGAAGAAGGTACATCCTTCTCTCCTAACCAAGCAGTTGTGTTCATAGCTACGCTTCAATGATGGTCCTAGGCTATGCAACCATTCACTACCAAGGACCACGTCTGCCCTCTGTTGGGGTATAAAGCCCAATGTGGTCGCCCAGGTAAGTAGACGGGACGCCGGGTATGTACACA
This sequence comes from Adiantum capillus-veneris, assembly GCF_014529385.1. Lineage (NCBI taxonomy): Eukaryota > Viridiplantae > Streptophyta > Polypodiopsida > Polypodiales > Pteridaceae > Adiantum > Adiantum capillus-veneris. Next base: position 54,701,993 of record NC_140939.1, on the reverse strand, counting down.
TATTCTTTTGTAAAAACCTAATAAGAACTCACTATGCTCTACACATTACAGTAGAGTGAGTTCACCATATCGTCGTGCTCTTCTTCTCGCACTCTCTCGCGCGTCGCACTTCCGCTTGTACTCCTTCGACTGGTATCAGAGCTCAGATCGAGGCTCGGGGCAGCACTGCGGGAGGCTAGAGTCACCAGCTCAGATTGGAGTGAAATTCGACAGGCAAAGACACGGCCCCAAATCTTGTGGGAAGCCTCGTAGGGTCCGGTGTGCTCAGAATTTCATTCTGAGGTCATCTCGGTCACCGTTCGACTTCGACAAAGTTCTGCGCAGGCCATTTTTGACTACGTGGTCTCAGCGGGTGCAGATCCCGGGTGCAGATCCGACTCTGCAAATTTGGGGTTTTCGGCCTACGACTGCAGGTGCTGAGGATATCGACACTCCCAGAGTGTTGATTTGTGGCTGTCTACACATCGAAGGACGGCTCACAGTTCTTAGAGGCGTGTCACATACGACACGGACGCATCTACACAGACTGTAGGCAACATCCACTAGTTCATCAGGTAGCTTATGTTTGCTGCTTGATATTCCAGATTTCATCCTGACATTGCAAGTACTTCCACATGGGATGTATTGTAAGAGATGATGTATGTATGTTGAGGGTTTGTTGGCTGTGAGTCACGCAGCAAACAACCGCCGCAGCGATTACAGCATACAGTGGGAAATTTGTGGATGTATGACTTTGTGGAAAGTCTATGTACTGTCAGATTTACTGCAGCCTTTGTTGAGGGTCGAGTTAGGTTTTATTGAGCTGGGGGATTCTCGAATGTTGAGATGCTTTCGGTGATACACGTCTTGGAGCGATCCCTCGAGCACCCTTAGATAGGCAGCTAGGATGTATTGACTGTGAGTTAGACAGTTGGAATTGCATCTTTTCTTTATTGCCGTTGAGGCATTGTCGCACTCTATGCTTACAGGACAGTTACAGGACAGTCAGAGACAGTACATGTGCAGGACAAGTTTACCCACAGCTTACAGTGTCAGAGAGACATTGTTTTTGAGCTGTTTTTGAGCTGTTTTTTGGTCTGTTTTTGAGTACACCAGAGCCATTTTACAAAGGAGGCTCTGCCGAAAATTATGCAGAATCTGAAGATTTCTTGGTTCATTTGACATGTTGATATTGGTTCAGAGGTCAATTTACAGGGGAAACACTGCCGAATTTTTCCCAAGAAAGTAAACTAATGTGAAGCGTAGCTATGGCTGGATCACTGGACACTTCTCTTTACAATATCAAGAAGCTGGATGGAACCAATTTCCCATTGTGGAAGCAAAAGATTTGGCACGTGTTGGTACAAAAGAAGCAGATAAAACCTATAAAGCTCAAGGGGATAAAACCAGAAGATATGGACGAAGATGAATGGAGCGAAATGAATGAATTGGCACTTTCTACCATTATCTTGACTTTGGCAGAAAGCATTTACTTCAATGTAGCAGACGAGATGTCGGCTTATCAAGCATGGTTAAAGCTGAGTGATCTTTATGAGAAGCAGAGTGCAGCTTCACAGGTATACTGGCTTAAGAAGCTTGTTGACTTGAAGATGAAAAAAGGGACACCTATGTCCAATCATCTGAATGAATTCAACACAATCTATAGTCAGTTGTCAGCTCAAGGTGTCAAGTTTGATGAACCTGTTAGAGCTATGTTCCTGTTGATCACATTGCCGAAAAGTTGGGACACTTTTCGCACAGCTTTGAGTAATTCTGCACCTCCAGATGGTTTAAACGTAGCAGGTGTAGAAGGAAGTCTGCTTACTGAAGAAACCAATAGAAAGACAATGGACAAAGGCAAAGGAACAGCCTTAGTTGTCAGGGGAAGGACCAAAGAAAAGTACAAAGGTGGAAAGAGGAATCAGTCTCGTAGCAAGTCCAGCAGTGCTAAAGGCAAGAGTGACATAGAATGCTACCATTGTGGCAAGAAGGGTCACATGAAAAGAGACTGCAAAGAATGGAAAGCAGAAAAAGACATAGAGAAAGCTGAAGACCATGGTGAGAAGAACAAGTCCTCAGTGAAGATTCAAGAAATAAATGTGACAAACACTGTTACAGAGGATGACAGTCTAGTGTTAGGAGACATCTACTTCTTGAAGAATACAATGGACTCAGCTCTTCTTACAGCATCTGATGGAAATGCACTGAGTGACTGGATTATAGACTCAGGGGCATCACTTCATGTGTTTCCAAACAAGGAGTGGTTTACCTCTTATGTGACCACTAAAGATCATGTTCGGCTAAACAATGGGCAGACATGTGAGATCTTAGGTGTTGGAGATGTTCAATTGAAGTTTCAGAATGGCTCCTCTTTCACGCTGAAGAATGTGAGACATGTTCCCGCAATTACAAAGAGCTTGATCACCACAGGTTTACTTGATGATGCTGGCTATGTCACCACTTTTGGACAGAACATGTGGAAGATATCCAAGGGTTCTATAACAGTAGCACGTGGAGTAAAGTCTGGAGGACTTTACATGATTTATGTATCAAATGTCTCTAAAAATGTAATCAATGTAACCGAGCAGCCGAATGTTTCTTTGTGGCATAGCCGGTTAGGACATATGTCCAAGAAGGGAATGGAAATCTTATCTCGTTCTGGTTATTTGCCTGGCTTTTCATTTAATGATTTTGAATTCTGTGAACATTGTCTGTATGGTAAGCAAACACAGCAACCACATAAGCATAGAAGCAGTAGAAGAGATACACAGTTGACACTTGTTCATAGTGATTTGTGTGGACCTATGCCTAACCTATCTCTAGGGGGAGCTTCTTACTTTATGACATTTATAGATGATTACTCAAGGAAAGTATGGGTTTACTTTCTCAAGCACAAGGATGAAGCGTTTAGTGTTTTCAAAACGTTTGTGACACTTGTGGAGAATCAGAGTGGCAAGAAGCTTAAATGCTTACGCACTGACAATGGTGGAGAGTATGTTTCAAAAGCCTTTCAATCCAGAAAGGTTGTCCGCAGCAATGATGTTCACTTTAATGAATCCAAATATCATTCTAAACCAAAGAGGGTTGAGGAGATTAGAAGAGTTGTCTTCCAAGAAGATGGACCTGCACGTGCAAGACAAAATGTCAAAGCTCAAGAGGAGCAAGGACAGGATAGAGTGGAACCACAGGTTGTGGCTGAACCTGAGCCACCTTTGTACGTAGATCTGGACGTGTCACGCGACCTCCTGATAGGTTTGTTCCATCTATGAATTATGTCATGTTGACTGATTGCAATGAACCTTCATGTTACAAGGAAGCAGTGCAAATGAAGAACTCCGGGAATTGGCAATTTGCCATGCAGTCAGAGATGACAGCTCTGCATAAAAACCAGACATGGAAGCTAGTTAAATTACCACGGGGCAAAAAGGCTCTACCCTGTAAATGGGTTTACAAGTATAAGATCACCGCTCATGATAGTCAGCCAAAGTACAAAGCAAGGCTTGTTGCCAAGGTCTTTAAGCAAGAACAAGGCATTGACTTTGATGAAGTCTTCTCTCCGATGGTCAAGATGACTACATTGAGATACTTTCTTACATTGGTTGCCATATTAGATTTGGTGTTGCAGCAAATGGATGTTAAGACAACGTTCTTGCATGGTGATTTAGATGTGGAAATTTACATGCAGCAGCCAAAAGGGTTTGTTGAGAAAGACAAGGAAGATTGGGTATGCCAGTTGTTAAAGAGTCTTTATGGCCTAAAACAATCACCGAGGACATGGTAACATAAATTCCACAAGTTTATGCTTTCTCAAGGCTACAAATGTAGTGAGTTCGATCACTGTCTATATACAAAGAAGGATAAGGATGGTAGTTGGCTGATCCTTATTTTGTATGTGGATGACATGTTGATTGCTGGCAAGCACTTGGAAGAAATTTCAGCTTTGAAGTCAAAGATGGCAAAATCGTTTGACATGAAAGACATGGGTGAGGTAAGTCATATACTTGGTATGCGCATTGAGAGAGACAGATCAAAGAAGTTGATTTGGTTATCTCAAACAGAGTATATTGACAAGGTTTTGCAAGGTTTCAATATGGAGAAGGGAAAGGCACTGAGTGTTCCATTGCCACCATATGTGAAACTTAGCAAACAAGATTGTCCTGTGTCTGAGGAAGAACAGGCTGAAATGGATAAGATTCCATATGCGTCTGCAGTAGGTAGTTTGATGTATGCAATGATTGCTACTCGCCCAGACATTGCATTTGCAGTGGGAGTAGTAAGTCGATACATGTCAAACCAAGGCAAGAAACATTGGGAGGCAGTGAAAGGAATATTGAGATACCTGAAAGCTACAAAGAATATGCGTATATGCTATGGGAGTCAGGAGCTAAGTGTAAAGGGTTTTACAGACTCAGATTATGCAGGTGACTTCGAGCACCTTAACACCTTGAGATAAGTGATTCACAGCTCTCTCCTTGCTTTCCATCACCAAAAACAGGTCATGAGCACTATGCCCTGTTCCAAAACGGCACAGTGCACAAAATAATTCTAGCAATCTAGAGCATACTTCAAATCCACATTGGAGGACAGCTCTTTGAACTCCACATTGCACAACCTCTGGATGTTTGACATGCCCCGTTCATCCTTTCTAGCAACGAAGCTGATCGTGACACCCTTCCGCCCGAAAATTCTGCGAAGATACCACTCTGGCCGGAATGGGACATCATAATTGACAATCAGACAGCCCTCTTGTGTTTCCAAACTGCTTGCACACATATCTGTTGTGATAAGAATGCTACTTGACCCACACTTGAATTGACTCATGCCATTGCTTGCAGCATCTTCTTTCATACTACCATGAACTGCACTCACAACATGCTCTCCAGCCAGCATGTTGCTTTGTAATTCATGAACCCTGTGCCGACTATTGACAAATACAACACATTGTTGTATCAAGAGATCCCGAAACAAATCACACAGCTTATTAAGCTTCTTGTGTTTCTTCGTCACCTTCACAATGTAGTGCTTAAGGCCCTCTGGAAGGCACAACTTCTCTGCTAAAAAGAAAGGCTTGTACTTCAGCTCATGGGCCAATTCTGTGAGAATCGCAGGTGTCACAAAGGTTGAGAACATGCAAATTTGGATATTTGAAGGAAGAAGCTTGAAAATATCATATATCTGTTCCACAGTAAGACAACATAATAATTTCAGGAGCTAGAAGAAGATGGTCTAAGATGTGCATGCGGAGAGAAAAGGAAGCGTACCACTTGTGTAGAACCCTTGCCCTCAATCATGTCTCCAGCATCATAGAGGACAACTATCTTGATGTGATTGATCACAAAGCCACCCTTTCGCCTGAGCATGTCAAACACTCTACCAGTAGTCCCTACGACAACATGAACACCACACTCCAAGATGCGTTTATCTTCTCTAATACTTGTCCCTCCAGTACATGTATGTACCTTAACGTGTAGGAACTCCCCTAATCTGCAAATTTTTTCCTTGATGGACGTTACAAGATCCCGGTTCAGAACGAGCACGAGTGCCTGGCAAGAGAAGAGGCTGAAATTCAGTTGCTGTAGTATACCTATGGAAAGCATACCCCGCACTCCGGATCCCGGCTGAGCCTGTAGAATCATATGGCGGCCTTCACAGAAGGGGACGGTAGCTCTTTGTTGGACAGATGACGTCTTGTCAATGCCTGAACACACACTTGTCAATCAAACAGACATGTCAAGGATATATGCAAAGAAAGCATGCATACCAAAAGCATGGATTCCTCTGAGCAGATCCTTGTGAAGATTCATAGACTCAAAGCTTCCGTAAATCTTCTCCTTTGATACATGCTCTTCATCACCCATACATGCTTCCCTAATACCACATTCAAACATCTTGATTCTTAGCTATGTATTATGGGCAAAACGAATCACAACACCGTAATACCAGAGCTAAAACACACAGATAAGAGGGTTATCTGATACAAAAACAGCAAGCAAGATACAACAGGGAGACCATTCTCTCTCTCTCTCTCTCTCTCTCTCTCTCTCTCTCTCTCTCAAAACCATGGCAGTGCCATCGTTGCGTAAAGGAGACATACTGAGTAGGGCTGTTGTGCATAGCCGCTTCAAGTTCGACCATCTTGCAAAATGAGGGTTCTTCTGTAGAAGGAGCTATGCTCTTCACTGAGCTGCAAAATCAACCTTTACTTCAAACAGAATTTCAAACATAGCTGTCTTCAAAAGGCCTTGAAGAAACTCCCCTTTTTTTAATGCACAAATAAGCCAATTGGAAGGGCATACAACTATTTTATCAAATTTCTTAGAACTCTTTTGTGGGGTAGGTGCCCTCCTTTCATCTTGGCTTGTGTCGTGAACATGTCGCAACCCCTCAAACCCTGCATCCTCTATCCTCTTGTGGCATCCTCTATTCAAAGAATAAGGCAAGGTTGTCCTCCAATCTTTCTGGCCAGCCTACTCTAGGCCTTGCCATCAGCTCGCTCCCGTCTTTTTGTTCGCCCTTACCGCTACTTTAAGCTCTGGCCCTTTTCTGCAACATGGATTAAGGTCAAGGAGGGGAGACTCACCCAGAAAGGTCATGAGCAGTACACCTTGTTCCAAGACCGCGCTCCAGAGCAGCCTTCAAATCCCCATAGGAGGACAATTCTTCAAACACCACATTGCAGAGCCTCTCGATGTTCGACATGCTCCATTCATCCTCTCTTGTGACAAAGCTGATTGTGACACCCTTCCTCCCAGAGACTCTCTGAAGATACTTCTCTGGCTCGTGCGGCACATCATAATTGACAATCAGACAGCTCTCTTGTGTTTCCAATCTGCTTGCACACATATGTGTTGTGACAAGAATGCTGCTTGACCCACACTTAAATTGACTCATGCCAATGGTCACAATATCTTTTTTTGTACAACCATGACCTACACTCCCAATAGGGTCTCGAGCCAGCATCTTGCTTTGCAATGCATGAACCTTGTGCAAATTATTCACAAAAATGACACACTGTGTTATAGGAAGATCTTGAAACAAACCAAACACCTTATCAAGCTTCTGGCCTTCCCTCATCACCTTCACAGTGTAGTGCTTCAGGCCCTCTGAAAGGTGCAACTTCTCAGTTACAAAGAAAGGCTTGTCCATAAGCTCATGGGCCGTTTTCGTGAGAATCGCAGGTGTCTCAAAGGTTGAGAACATGCAAACTTGGATATTTGAAGGAAGAAGTTTGAAAATATCGTAATTCTGTTCCACAGTAAAAAAATATTCAGATGGTCTAAAATCCACATGCGGAGGGAAAAGGAACAGTACCTCTTGTGTAGAACGCTTGCCATTAATCATGTCTTCAGCACCATAGAAGACAAGAATCTTGATGTGATTTGTCACAAAGCCACGGCTTCGCTCGAGCAAGTCAAGCACTCGACCAATAGTCCCTATAACAACATGAACACCAGACGCCAAGATGCGTCTATCTTCTCTAACACTTGTCCCTCCCGTGCATGTATGTACCTTAACATGTAGGAACTCCCCTAATCTGCGTATCTTTTCCTTGATTGACAGTACAAGATCCCGGTTCAAAACGAGCACGAGTGCCTGGCAAGAGGAGAGACTGTAATTCAGCTGCTGCAGTATACCTACGGAAATCATATCCCGCACTCCCGATCCTGGCTGAGCCTGTACAACCATATGGCGACCTTTGCAAAAGGGAACAGTAGCTCTCTGTTGGATAGGTGAGGGCTTGTCAAAACCTGAACATATAGACTTGTCAGCAAACAGACTTTGTCAAGGATATATGCAGAGAAAGCATGATTACCACAAGCAGAGATTCCTCTGAGCAGATCCTCGTGAAGATTCATCGACTTGAAGCTTTTGTAAGTCTCCTCCTTCAATAAACGCTCTTCATCAGCCATACATGCTGCCCTGGTACCACATTTAAAACATCTTAGCTATATATCATGTGCAAACAAAATCAGAAAATCCTCTTAGCTAATACACACAGATGAAGGGTTATCCGATGCAGCGATGGAAGCAAGATAGAAGAGGTAGACTATTTCCCGAGGGGCTCCTTCCAATTGGCTGAGTAAGCCATGGCTCTCTCGCTCTCTCACTCTCTCTGTCACACACATACAGAAGCATCCATGGCAGTGCCATTGTAAAGGAGATATACTGCGTAGGGCTGTTGTGCGTAGCAGCTTCAAGTTCGACCATCTTGTAGAACTGGGGCTCTTCTGTGAAAGGAGCTACGGCACGATCAAAGTTCAACCTTTATTTGTTCGGGAAAGGTTAGCAGGAAACGATAGTAGGGGGAGGAAATTCTAAAAATCCCTCGTTACTTCGCCCACGTAGCTCCTCTTCTATAAAAAAAAACCAGCGCTGAAAACCTTTAAAAACAACGTGAGGACTCACAATGGCCTCTTGAAGGTAAGGGGGGAGGAAAGATTTATGCAAGAGGGAAATGACATAACCAATCTACCACACTTGGGTGATAGAAAGGTTATATCATTTTCTTCTTGAATAACAGGTCTTGAGTTCAACTCTCCTCGTCGTCTAGATCTCTAAGGTCTCTTGGGATAGTTTTTTACGACGTTAAAATTCTCTTCTTCTTCTTCTTCTTCTTCTTCTTCTTCTTCTTCTTCTCTCTCTCTCTCCCCCACACACACACTCACATGCACACACACATATACATGGAATCTCTCTCTACTCTCTTCTTTTCGTTGATAAGTGTCCTTTTAATCTCTCTCTCTCTTTCTCTCTCTCTCTCTCTCTCTCTCTCTCTTCACACTCACTCACACACACACGTATACACAAATACACAAGCATATATGCACGTGTTGAAATTGACCTATCTACCATCCCGAAAGTTGATTTACACAAGAAGATGTACTCTGCTAAATCTAATAGTGGGTTGTCCACAAAATTCCTCTCTTTGTCATATCTCTCTCTCTCTCTCTCTCTCTCTCTCTCTCTCTCTCTCTCTCTCCGGTTACATACTTGAGTTGCATCGAGATCTACCCCATGGATGTCCGAGCTTTGTCATAAGCAGGCAAGCCCTCCTCTCTTTATAAAATATACTCAATGTTTGAGTTTTTGTTAATGTCTCTGTCATGTGCATGTACATACATACATGCACTCACTATAGTAACCGATAAATTGAGAGAAAAGGGACACCAACACAGGTGCCCAATGTCAACAATTTTTCAAGCACTTTCAGAAAGGGTATAGAAGTATCTCTTTATAATTATTTTTAAAATTTTGAAAATACACTTGTTTGTTTCCAAAATACACGGATGCCGTTGTGGCAAGGTACGATAAGTAAAAGTTTGTTAGTATAGTACACCTAATTTGTTCTTGGTAGCCTCTGGGAGAAAACAAATGTGTAATCTTCAGCACCTCAAGGCTCGGCTAAGCTTGAGGTCTTTTTGTAATTTCTTTGAGATTTAAATACACACTTACTATTGTGATTTTGGCCAAATTTTTTTATTTGAAAATACACTTTTACAAATTGTTAAGAGATATCAATATTGGTCTTAAAAAAAACTCTTTGAAAAAACAAAGGCAATTTTATCTTTAAAAATTAAACTCTCATAAAATAATAAAATTTCCACAATAATTATCATTTTTTTGTTATGTGCACTTAAGCTGGACTATTTACTTTATGTAAAGTAGAAAGGCTTTTGACTTTACATTTTCCAAAGTCTTTTTGCTATGTGTACTTAAATGGTTCTGTAAAGTAGAAAGCCTTTGATTTTCAATTCCCAAAAGTGTTTTCACTTTTTGCAATGTTAGTATTCACTTTTGCATTTTAAATCTTCCTACCTTTGAGTTTTGCATTTTAAAATAGAGGTCTTATAAGGTTTTCTCTCGAGTGAAGTGACACATGGAGGGTCTCTCCTTCCTTAAAAAATTTAAGATGCTTCATATATAGTATAGAAATATAGAAGTCATTTTCAAACATGCAAACAAAGTAAATGATGCCTTAGTTTAAGCTTTCTATTCACAAGACTTTTGAATCCCTTAGGGACACTTGTCTCTCAAAGAAAGTGATCTAAGGAAACAAAAGGGACAACAAAGATATTTTATAAAGAACCTTGCCATGTGGTGCTCATCTAGCCAAAGAATCCAACGGCCTCAGTTTTGCAACAACTTTGCACACTTAACCCTATGGCCTTCCACATGCCAAAAACTACGCCGTCAAAAGCTACCAACTGCCAACTCTTATCAGCAATTCAATCTTAGTTCGGAGGTTCCCATAGTCACACTCATCTCACTGTCCTTAGCCCATGTAGCTCCTCTTTTATAAAAAAAACCCAACGCTGAAAACCTCTAAAAAAAACTACGCTGTCAAAAGCTACCAACTGCCAACTCTTATCAGCAATTCCAAATCCTTAGCCTGTCCTTAGCCCACGTAGCTCCTCTTTTTTAAAAAAAAAAACCAGCGCTGAAAACCTCTAAGAAAAACTACGCCATTAAAAGCTACCAACTGCCAACTCTTATCAGCAATTCGATCTTAGTTCTGAGGTTTCCATTGTCACACTCATTTCACTTATGTGATTTTGTGAGGGGATTGAGAGATTCTCAGTGAACGCGAATCCTTGGCCTGTCCTTAGCCCACGTAGCTCCTCTTTTTTAAAAAAGAAAACCAGCACTGAAAACCTCTAAAAAAAACTAAGCCGTCAAAAGCTACCAACTGCCAACTCTTACCAGCAATTCGATCTTAGTTCGGAGGTTCCCATAGTCACACTCATTTCGCGTTCACTGAGAATCTCTCAATCCCCTCACAAAATCACATAAGTGAAATATGGAGATGAAGACAATGACACACACTCGAAAATAATATGACTACCTTGGATGACCTCATTAGAAGCCTGTGCTAAGAAGGAGGATTTGTGCCAAGGCAATAAGGTACATGCAAAGATTTGCGCTAGTGGGTTACTTGAGAAGGACACGTGCTTACAAAGCTTGTTGGTCAGTATGTATGTTAAGTGCGGTGCACTTGTCAGGGCACAACAAGTTGTTGATGAGCTTCCAATCCGGGATATCGTCGGTTGAACTGCACTTATTGCAGGATATGCCCGACATGGTAGGGTCACGAAGCTCTGGGCTTGCGAAGCGAGGGCCTCTCTTCGGATGCGGCCACCTATGCTTGTGCCTTAAAGGCATGCGGTATTATTCAAGACATTGATCTGGGCAAACAAATTCATGGCGAGATTGTTAGTCAAAGGTTGTTGGAGAAGAATGTCGTGCTTGGCAATGCGGCAATATACATGTATGCTAATTGTGGTGTACTTTGGAAAGCACAACAAGTTTTGGACGAGCTTCCCAACCGAGATGTCATCTCTTGGACTGCATTAATTGCCGGGTATGCCCAACAAGGCCAGGGCGAGGAAGCTTTGAATTGTTTCCATTGTATGCGAAGTGAGGGTTTCTCTCCAGATGTAGCCACCTATGCTTGCATTTTGAAGGCATGTGGCATTATGCGAGACATTGATATGGGCAAACAAATTCACGATGAGATTGTCAATCAGGGGCTGTTGAAAAGAACTGTCATGCTTGGAAATGCTTTGGTTGACATGTATGCCAAGTGTGGTGTACTTTTGAAAGCTCAACAAGTTCTTGACGAGCTTCCTGATCGAGATGCAGTCTCTTGGAATGCATTGATTGCAGGTTATGCCCAACAGGGGCAGGGCCAAGAAGCATTGGGATGTTTCCAGCGGATGCGAAGCGAGGGCTTCTCTCCAGATGCAGTCACCTATGCTTGCATTTTGAAGGGATGTGGCACTTTGAAAGACGTCGACACAGGAAAACAAATTCATGATGAGCTTGTTAGTCGGTAGTTGTTGCACTAAATTGTCGTGCTTGGTAATGCTTTGATTGACATGTATGCCAAGTGTAGTGTACTTTCCAAAGCACAACAAGTTCTTGACGAGCTTTATGTCCCAGATGTAGTCTCTTGGAATGCATTGATTGCAGGATATGCCCAACAAGATCAGGGCTAGGAAGTGCTTGTCTGTTTTTGTCGGATGCAAAGTCGGTCACCTATGCTTGTGTTTTGAAGGCATGTGGCATTATGCAAAACGCTATCATGGGCAAGCAGAGTCATGATGAGATTGTTAGGCAGGGGCTGTTACAAAAAGATGTCGTTCGTGGCAATGCTTTGGTTGACATGTATGCCAAGTGTGGTGTACTTTTGAAAGCACAACAAGTTCTTGACCAGCTTTCTGTCTGGAATGAAGTCTCTTGGAATGCACTGATTGCAGGATATGCCCGATAAGGGCAGGGCCAGGAAGCTAAGGGGTGTTTTCAGCGAATGCGGAGGGAGGGTTTCTCCCCAAATGTAGTTTCTTGGACTGCACTTATAGGAGGATATGCCTAGCAAGAGCGTGCCAACAAAGCTCTGGACTGTTCTCAATGCATGCAGCAAGATTGCATTTCCCCCAACGCAATCACTTATTTCAATGTGCTCTATGCATGTAGCCAGTTAGGTTTAGTCCATGAGGGTCAGATGCATTTTGATAACATGAGGGAAAAACATGACATTGCACCAAACAAAGAACACTATACTTGCATGGTTGATCTTTTTGGACGTACAAGGCTCTTTGACAAATCAATGAGAGTAATTACAATGATGCCATCGTCTGATCATCGTCCAGTTTGGGTCTCCCTTCTAGGTGCTTGCCGACAATGGAAAAATGTCAAGCTCAGAAAGTTTTCTTTTGAGCGTGTAGTCCAACTAGACCGAAATTATGGGGAAACATATGTCTTAATGATTAGTATTTATGCAGTTGCTGGGATGCAACAGGAGGTAGAACATATTGAATGCATGAGAATAAAAAATGCAGCTTGTGTCATAAAATCTAATATCTAACCAACCCAAATGATTTTCTCATATTAAATTGATCACTTAATGTGGGAGAATAAATGGGAACAAGTGTTAAGATATAGATATGTGCTTCTAGATCTATCTCAACACGGGGCCAATAGTAAAGGGGCCCAAATGGGAGATGGTCTATCAAGAGCAAGGCTAACCAATGGAGCATAAGACCTTAGGGTTAGCTTCATTGAAGACCTCCAATAATGTGTGTAAAAGTCCTTTGACCTTAGGTAAGCTAGGGATGAGCTTGAGGTGGGAACCCGGCCCAAGCTCGAGGTGCTTGACCTGCTTGAGGTGCTTGTCGTGCTTGAGGTGTTTTTCCTGCTTGAGGTGCTTGACTTGCTACATGATTAAGGTGCTTGAGGTGCCTTGAGATGCTTGCCTGAGATGCTTGTGGGAACACCCCCTAGTCCAAGTGCTTTGTCATGCTTGATGACTAAGGTGCTTGAGCTCCTAAAGTCAAAAGCATAAAATCTAATATCTAACCAACCCAAATGATTTTCTCATATTAAATTGATCACTTAATGTGGGAGAATAAATGGGAACAAGTGTTAAGATATAGATATGTGCTTATAGATCTATCTCAACACGGGGCCAATAGTAAAGGGGCCCAAATGGGAGATGGTCTATCAAGAGCAAGGCTAACCAATGGAGCATAAGACCTTAGGGTTAGCTTCGTTGAAGACCTCCAATAATGTGTGTAAAAGTCCTTTGACCTTAGGTAAGCTAGGGCTGAGCTTGAGGTGGGAACCCGGCCCAAGCTCGAGGTGCTTGACCTGCTTGAGGTGCTTGTCGTGCTTGAGGTGTTTTTCCTGCTTGAGGTGCTTGATTAAGGTGCTTGAGGTGCTTGACTTACTCCATGCTTGAGGTGCTTGACTTGCTACATGATTAAGGTGCTTGAGGTGCCTTGAGATGCTTGCCTGAGATGCTTGTGGGAACACCCCCTAGTCCAAGTGCTTTGTCATGCTTGATGACTAAGGTGCTTGAGCTCCTAAAGTCAAAAGCATCCCTACAAGAGGGGGGGCGAGCCCTTTTCCTAGGGATTAGAGAGAGAACACACACTCACACTCACTAGGGAAGCCCCAGCTTGAAGAGGCAGCAAGGACACATGTCAGGTCCCTACCCATGTTACCTTCATGTGTTGCTTGAAGCCTATTGGCTAGGCTTCAAAGGGGTCCAATGATAAATTACTTGAATTATCTAATTGTTTTTGCATTTATCAAGTCCTCTCTCTCAAAGGGGAAAGGGGGACACTTGTCCCAAGGCTACCTATGTTGCTTGTAATGGCTCCTGCTTGTGATTGGCTAGGCCTGGAGGGGTCCAATGAGCTTCAAGCATGAGCTACAAGGGGGGGTCGACCCAAGCAAGCTAGGGGGGTGCTTAGGGGGTATACTCACCAACACACACTCACAAGCACTCTCATTGTGTACTATGCAAAGTGCAAGAGCTCCCTCTCCTTCTCCAAGCAAGTAGAGGTTGAGAGCCTACACCAACACTCTTGGCTATGGAGTGCAAATCCAACCAAGAGCCATGCTTCAATGCTTAAGTTTGCCATCTCCTTCTTCTTCATTACTATGCTATTATGTATGCTAGCAACAAGAGTATGATAAGTGAGGAACTAATTCTTTCTCCTACGAAATGTTTCTTCTTCCTCTTCCCTACCCTCATTCCCTGCTAGGTCTCTCCACCTTCGAAGGTGTTTGAGGTCTTGGGACTGAGGCTTGGGATAGTTAAATCTTTCTTCAAGTTTATGTTATGTTTGTGATGCATGAAGCCTTCCATCTTCATGGCATCACCTAGGTCTCAAGGAACACAAAGACTGTATTGTAACAAGTCTCTCTTTATGGGAGAAATCATAATACAAATGCCTATTGGAGGGGGGACCGGCTCCACATAAATCCGGTCCTCAACTGTTGTCATGTTCTCTAAACTCTCTCTCTTGCAAAAGTATTGTCTATGCCAAGTTAACTAATTGCTATGATTATGTTGCTATCTTCAATTATGTCTACCCGCTATGCTCACAAAATCATTTCTTGAAAGTACTCTCATTAAATTCCGCTATTCTCAAATTGAATAGGCAAATTCCATTACAGCTTGGAATAAGACAGGATCTGGCTGCTGGGTTAATGCAAGTGGAAATTCTCAATAAATTTGTTGTTGGGGATACCAAGCATCCACAAAGCAGACAAATCAAGTGACGAGAATGCAATGTTTGCATATCACGGAGAGGAGTGAGAGAGGAGAGTACACAGCAGTGGATGGAGCTGTGCAGCAACACACCATACACTTATTCTTCAATTGTGTGTATATAGATAATATTAAGTTAAGGTTAGTGAGATGGGGTATGGCCATTCTGGCCTGGGCACAGTGGCCCTTTATGCAACAAACAAGATCTTGGAATTATATTCCCCTCACGCGCATTGGTTCCACAAAATCCGTCAGTTGATTCCAAAAAGGTTTTGCATTGTCAGCATAGTGAGAAGTTGGCTAGAACTTGAGCAAAGATCAATTAGTCCACAAGGAAAAGCTTATGTGTCACAAAGAACATTCGCATTGATGGGGTGAAGGGTAGCTAGATGCACACTCCAACACCCACACCTGACACCACTCTGAACACTTCTCTCGAGGTCTTTCTCGATCCGTGGGACGCCATGGAGCCCCGTGCTGTTTCCAACAGATGCAAAGTGAGGGCACCTCTCCAAATGCAATCACCTACGCTTTTGTCTTGAAGGCATGTAACACTGCCTTGATGTCCGGAATGTCATTTCTTGAAGTGCATCTCATTGCCCAACAGTGACAAGACCAGGGAGCTCTGGCTGGTTGCCTGTTTTCAAGATGCAAATCGAGGACATTTCTTGTGATGTAATCACATATGTGCTAGGAAATAAGACGTAGCTAAATAGATTTTTGAGTAGATTACTTAATGGAGAGAGATAGTCTTCACACACAAGAGATTATAGAGTAGAGAGAGAGAGAGAGTACACACGATATACGTGGTTCACCCAATGTGGGCTACGTCCACGGGAAAGCAGCCACTCAATGGCTTTAGCACTTCAAAAGAAGAAGTAGTTTACAAAGGGATTAAACCCTTGATAGAGCTCCCGCCTTGCTTCACTCTCACCACCTCACACTCACCTTGTTGCATCAACTTCACACTATGAAATGTGTGTAGAAATGGCCTCCTTTTATAGGCCAAAAGGGCTGCCCACTCTTATGAGAGACAGCCATGTGTAGCCGCCCTTGTGCGAATAAGTCCAAATCGGACCCTCCAATCTGCCCATGTGTGGGTGCCCTTGAAAAGACAAGTCCGATTTTGAATTCGGCCATCGGCCACCGGCCATTGACTTCCGACCACCGGCCACCGGCCATTGACTTCCGACCATCGGCCATCGGCCATTGACTACCGGCCAACCGAACCGGTTGTTTTCCGACCACTTTCCGGCCGCCGTCCGGCCATAATATTCCAGCGAAAAAGAATATTCTGGCGAAAAAAAAGTCTCGGGGGCCTCCGCCCCCGAGGCCTTTAAAGTTTCCCCTGATTCTTGTCCGTGAAAATTTTGGTTTCCGGTGAGTGATTTTCCTTCACGCACGATGGCTTCTCCTCATAATGGGGGCCTTACAAATGTGCGCTTTTACCACAGAAAATTACAAGGGTAAATCAGGCTCCATACTTAACAATATGCTTGCATCTTGAAAGCATCTGGCACTACGTAGGAGCAATGATCACGTATATGAAATGTGTTGTTCTTGGGAAAGCACCAAAGAGTGCTTGAGGAGATTTCTATCCGGAATGCCATGGAGCCCTGGACTGTTTCCAACAAAGCAAAGTGAGGGCACCTCTCCAAATGCAATCACTTATGCAAATAGGGGCTATTGTGGGGCTGTTACAGAAACATTTTGTGCTTAGCAATGTGGCAAGCTTGATGAGTCTAAAACACTACTTGACAACATGGACTATGGTGTTAGCAGGCTATGCACATGAAGGACGAGATTGATTTGTTCTATGGTGTTGTCAACTTTCCAAACTTGAGTTTGGAACTAATCAGAACAAGAGTACATATAGTACAGATGGCAGAAATAATCTTGTTTGAACTCTTTACACCAGTTGATATTGATCACCTACTGCTAATGTGCCTTTCACAGTTGAGCACCATCCTTTTTTCTTCCACCAGATTTGGACGTATGAAGCGACGAGTGAATTTTGATGGGCTCTGAATTGACAGAAGCTGAAATATAAAAATTCCCGCTTCTTCCTAAAGTTCCTCCACCCAAATAGTCACAAGCCTATCTCCTTCATCCTCCATTGTCGTCTCTTGCAGCGGGTTAAGAGCAGGAGATTCCCATCATCGTTGATGCAAGGTGCATCGACGATAGACATTCAATCGCGCGGTGAGTAAGCCTTATCATACTATGATTTTTGACACTGCGAACGTAGTTAATGAACACACTGAGAATTGCACGCTGCCGTGGGAATGGCACATTCCCTCGTATTATAAGAATTGGGGAGGACTGTGCAAACTCCCCCGTGGAAGGAAACTTGCATGTTTTGTTTTTTTAAAACATAAAAATGGAACAACAAACAACTAATAACACTGACATCTTGTATGATTACGAACATTGAGCTTGACAAAGCTCTAACCCTCCTCGTGGTTTTCTGCAAGGTATCCCTTTGAAGCACTACAATCGGTATCTCATTCTTTCGAGGTACACCTCTGAACCACGGCAATCGGTAGCCTCTCTCTCTCTCTCTCTCTCATCCTTTCATAAATATTTTGACTTGAGAAGTATTGAAATGGCATATATAGTTTCCAATATTTTGCTCGAGAAAGATTTAGAAGAGTTACGGCAACAAGGAGTGCATGCCTCACTGGCATCTGGAGGGGGGCGTATGCATGTAACTATGGATCGCTGTGAGGTACCTTGTGATTACCAAATACTAACAGTTGCCTTTGGTTTGAAAGAGCTTGGTAAGATTTCAATATGGGTCTTAATGCATCCATGAAAACACCTTAAGAGCCAAGACAAGATCAATAGAAATTGTCGTTGTTGATTGTTTCACTTTGATTTGGGTCTGCAATGCAGTGTTGAAGAGTTAGTTTTGTTGGGACTTTGTTAAATAGAATGACTGGAATGTGGTAAAAAGAGGCTTGGATGCACAAGTTCTAGGAGAACCTCCTCAGAAGTTCAAGAGTGATATAGAAGCTCTTATGCAATTGAAGGCAGATAATCCAAAATTCAATGACCAATATTGTCCTCCATTTGTTTTGTGGCCAAAATGGCAAATCTGTTGGTCCAATTGTTGATGGTGATGCAGATGTAACCTTCAACTTTAGAGCAAACAGAATGATCATGTTGGCAAAAGCTCTTGAGTATCCAAATTTTGATAGCTTTGATAGGTTGCGTGTGCCCAAAATTCACTATACTATGAGGGTACATCTCACATGTTCCTTTGGTCCTACAGGTCATATTTGTCCATCCAGGACGATAATAAAAAATATACATCTCTCTCTCTCCCCCCCCGGCCCCCAAGATTTTGTCTTCTAGAGGTTCTTGTTTTCTCTTACCCTCGGACTCTGCGGCTAACGAAGCACTCTAGTTAGGAGAGTATATTCCCACTAGATGAGAGAGAAGGTGGGGGCACGCACACGTCACACAAATAGGAGGTGGAATAGGTGGGACATAGACGAGGTTTTTTTTCTTTTGGAGGGGGGGGAACATATGTCCCGCAAGCGGGAAGCGAAGGGGGATGCCAAAAACATTATTTCTTTACATCCAATGTACACGCTTCCCAGCACATGAGCATGGTTGCACTTGTGGTCTACAGAAGCACTAACAGTGTGAATTTTTGCTCCACACAAGTTCAAATTCGCCTCGTTCCTTTTATAAGGGTGCGAGAGCAATCCTAGAGACGTGAGAAGCGAAATCAGCATGAGTCTTGGAATGAATTGAATAAAATTCGAAAGTTGCCAGTATGTAGGGGGTGCCCAATTGTAGAAAATGGAAAAAAGGGTTCATTAAGAAAAATATTACAGGCCAGTAGTTCACGTGAGCCCTTTGAAAACTTAGAAGAAGAAGGGGGGACGTGGAGGGCATGCCATGTTCAACACCTTCCTTTGTGCTCTCTCTCTTTCTCTCTCTCTCTCTCTCTCTCTCTCTCTCTCTCTCTCTCTCTTTATGAAGGCCAGCATCACGACTCCAGTGCTTGATTGCCTCATGCTAAAGAATATTATGTAGTGCTCGCTCTAGAGTTGAAGGGCTCCTTCAGGGCTGGTTGAAGGGCCACATGTTGAGACGTGCATTTGAAGGCATGTTGACGGTTACTCGCGAATAGGTGGAGAGACGAGGTGACGATTGCATGCGAAAGAGCATTGGCGATGGTGGCGATGGCAAGTAGGGAGATGTAGGCAAGAAATCTTAGGATTTAGGCTAGGGACTTTAGGCAGGGGAAGGGAATTTCATTAATAAAAGGATTTTTTAAAAGTGTTGCCAGTATGAGCCATTGTTTAGGAAGAAAACTTAGTAAAATATACAAAAACAAAGTTCAAAAGTTTTGGAGAAATTAAAAAACTATAGTAGTGTTTTTGGTTTGCATCTTGACAAGGAGGAAACCTGACCATTTTCGAAAAACGACTTTCTTGAACACTGATGAAAACTCTCTCTCTCTCTCTCTCTCTCTCTCTCTCTCTCTCTCTCTCTCTTTCACACACACACACACACACACACACACACACACACACATATTGACTTTGTAAATCAATAATAAACTCGGATTCACTTGCTCAAAATAGAACTTAAGTTGAATTAATTCATCTACTCTACAACATTTCACATTACAACATTATCTACTCAATTGAACCATAATTATTCTCAAGCAAGAAGAGTGTGTTTGTGTGTGTGTGTGTAGAGAGAGAGAGAGAGAGAGAGAGAGAGAGAGAGAGAGAGAGAGAGGAGTACATTAAAGATGCACAAGCTACATAAATGACAAAAGCTAAGATAAAACACATCATCATCATCATTAAGATAAGATCTTGGAAGCATCCATTGGTGTTGCACTATCCAAGTTCCAATGCAACATGCGCTTCGCTTAAAGCATCGAGGAGGATGACTGAACATATACATCTCTATCCCCTAGCCCAAAAAATTATCAGTATATGAATATCGTGTATTAGTTTGAGTCGGTCCCCCACCTCCTAAATGCTTACATATGCATGACCATTTTCATGGTCAACATTAACATTAATGTAATAATACCCATGTAAGCCATCAATGTGATGATAAACCACCAACAAAGTACACAGTCAATAATAATGGTTCCTGTTTACAAAAACATCCTCCCATTGGATGAAAATGGCTCCCTTTGGTTTTCAAATCCGATACTACATGTCAACCTTTCTCTTTATCAGGTTGTATAAACATGCTAATTTGCTCCCATGGCAAGTAGCCATGGCTTCCCCAAAATGATAGGATATGCATTATCATTTGCTTTCATCACAGAAAAGTACACGATGTACTAAATTCCCATAACCTTTACGTTTACGCCTTGAGCTATGCCCAAGCATGGGTAAACTCATGAATGTTTCAAAAGCAAAATAGAGAATCGAAAGGGCTAGGGCCACTATTTTTTGAGATAACATACCTTACAAATTCATATTATCATAAAACCACAATCATTTTAAAAAAACCAATCTCATTTAACAAAAAAATAAATAATAAAAATAAAGTAGAGAGAGAGTCTTGTCACTTGGCCTATGTAAAATTACCTCTGCCTCCGATGGACGGCGGACCAAAATACATAGTATTGAAGTAAAATGCAAAGAAAAGTGGTTATTATCTATTTGAGAGCAGTTGTAAGAGAGGGCTTATCCCATTAAGAAAGACAACCTATCTTACCACGAATTCTTGCCTTTACCCATTTGCAATCTAACATATATACAATTCCAATAGAGGCATTCTTTTTCCTTTAAGGCATGAATAGGCAAATAACTTCGATTGCAATTGCTTAGCGTCGATGCAAGAAACTATTGCAGTTCCATTTTGAGAAGTCTTACATCATTTTAAGGAGAAATGATGTAAGAGAGGATGTTTTGTACATACAATTTCAATAATTCATATGTGCATTCAAACCCCTTGCATTTGTAGCCTACAAAACTTCCTGAACACAATGTTTAGGGTCCAATCAACTCTTCTATATTATCGGCCTTGACCACAACCTTTAAAGAAATTGAATTCACATATGTGACATTGCCACATATAATTGACCATGTGAAAAAACGGGTGCTGCCAAAAATAAGCATGAGAGGCCCAATATCTAAATAAAAATAAAAAAACCAGCACATCAATGTTGTAACACCGAAAAGCAGCACCATGAAAAGCTTCTGTGCTCGTATACAATCAATAAGTTTGTCTCTGCCCAAGAAATTTTCCCTGCAGAGAGAGAGAGAGAGAGAGAGAGAGAGAGAGAGAGAGAGAGAGAGAGAGAGAGAGAGAGAGAGAGAGAGAGAGAGAGAGAGAGAGAGCGAGCAAAAAGCATGGTGGTGGGGATGATGGTAGGCTTCCGTGGTTGCTTCCATACTTCATCAAGTTTGAGCCCTCCGACGTTCTTCAACTTGCCCAGAAAACTTGCATCACACTCACCCCTCAAGAGGTCGAGGACTTCCATACAAAACTTAAGCAATTAGTGGCTGGTTTGGTCAGCTCCAAGAAATGGACTTAGATAGTGTGCTTCTGGCTGTAAGGGCATATAATTTGAGCCAAAGGCCGCTTTGAGAGGACGTTCGTGTGCCTTGAGATGCAAATCTTGTAGTTGTTCCAAAGACGGAGGGCCCTTTTGGAGTGATGGATTGCAAAGATAATTTGATGTGTATTATGCTACTCAAACTCAGAGCAAGTATTCTATTGGGAAGTGATGTCTTTAGCAAAGGTGGTTCTCTACTTTGATTCCATCTGAGGAAAGTCTACAAAGATAGTCGCATATATACAAGTACTCTAGTGTTCCGTGTTCGCAATTGTGTTAGCAAGCCACAATACAAGACAGAAGAGGGAGCCTTACCTTAATGGTTTGTGCTCTTTCTTGAAAGGTGAGCATTTTTCAAGGGCTGTTATTGGGCAGCAATCTGAACAGTTCTTGAAGAAATATGCACGGCAATAGTTTTCAAAAAATTTACATAGCTACCCAGGGTTTAAGGCATTGAGGCTCTCAGAGGCTATAAAGACAAATAGAAAATTTGATGATAGTGTCTTATGTGTTTTAAAAAAACATCGAGAGAGAGAGAGAGACAGAGAGAGAGATAGATAGATAGATAGATAGATTTTATTATCGTCCTCGGAGGTCAAATATGACCTATGGGACCAAAGTTACATGTGATGTAGTATGTGTACGGCTGATGAGTGACTCTCGATGCTCCAAAATTGTAGTGATGAGAGTCGCAATGGAGAGCCCACACTTTGGCTGGGAGAGGAAAGTGTGTAGGTCTAAGTTATGGCTGAAAATGTGAGAGAAGCAAGTTCGGATGTGATCAAAAGCTGAGCACTCTAGTAGTGTGTGGTACTCAGACTCTCGAACTTGCAGTGAGCATAATGTGCACAATCGATCTGACTCTTCTCCATTGCCCCAACGCCCTATCTCGCATCGAAGGAAATGGGAGCTAAGCCGAATTGCTGCGATAGTGCGTATCGCGGACAAGGGAATAGGCTCAAGCATGTAAGTGTGAGTACGGTTTCCTCTCTCAGCGAAGAACATGGTTTTGTAGTTGGGGGCAATATAGGTGGTGTAATGTATGAAGCGTGACCCACCGGATTTCTCCCAAGCCGTAATACATTGGCGTTGTAGAAAAGCTTCATTCACTTGAGAGTCAATTGAAGCATCATGTAGCAAGTGTAATGCATCCCATCTCCCAAACCACTTCTTTATGTCTTGCATCCATCCCGTGCTCAAGATCTTGCTTTTATGCGTCTTTTGAACTTTTTTGCTTGCTTCCCATGCAATTGTAGGAAGTCGATGTGAGGGGTTTTGACGCATCTTTATCATGTACTCCACAACCCTTTCCATGCCCATAACCTCAATTGGAAGAGATCTCGACTCAAGAAGTAGGAGCATATATGGTGTTTGTGTCTTAACTTGGAGAAAGTTTGTAAGAAAACGCTTTTGGACATTCTCAAACTCTTTCCAAGTAGACTTTGAGATGCTCCCACCCCACACTTCAACTCCATAAAGAAGAACCGGTGTCACCAATGCATCAAAAAGATACTTCTTGAGAACCCAACACTTGATGTTTCCTGCATTACACATGTTCTCAAATGCATAATATGCTCTCTTTCCCGCTTCCAAACGACGCATAGCACATTCATGCCACTTGTGATTGGATGGAACCTCAAGGCCAAGGTACTTAAAGCTCTCAACAACTTCAAGTGTCTCGTTGTTGTACACAATGCATGGCTTCTCCTTATGGTTGGTTTTCACAAGCATAACCTTTGTTTTGGATTCATTTACAATCAGCACACTATGCAAGCAAAAGTTCTCAAGGACAACCATAAGCTTTTGTGCATCTTCTAAAGTGTTTGCTAGAAGCACTACATCATCCGCATACAACAAAAGCATGATTACCGCATTGCAAATAGTGACCTCTTCAATGCCTTCTTCTTGCATAAAGTCAAGTACCATTTGTTCCAATTGATCGATGCATAGACCAAAGAGAGTTGGTGACAATGGACATCCTTGTTTAACCCCAATAGTGCTTACAAAAATTTCTGAAATTTCTCTTCCCATGCGCAATTGACAAATCACCTTCTCATAGATTCGAGAAACCGCAAGCATAAACTCACTTGGCACTTGGAGTTCTTCCATCCTTCTCCACAAATTGTTATGTGGAATCATATCAAAGGCTTTCTTAAAGTCCACAAAACAACAATACAATCGCTTGCCTTTCAACCGACTTTCCTCCATGAGAACACGAAGAGTGACAAGATGATCAATGGTGCTATGGCATCGACGAAAACCCGCTTGTCCCTTTGCACGCTTGTCATTCTCTTCAGCCCAATCACTCAATTTCATCTCCATTATGCACCCAAATAACTTTGCCATAAGAGACCCAATCATTATAGTCCGGTAGTTGCTTACATTCTTTACATCCCCTCCTTTATGCAAAGGCTTAACCCAATTAGTACTCCAATCATAAGGCATACCATGTTGAAGTGCAAGGTTGAACATATCACACATCCACTCATGGGTAAAATCTCCCGTCCATTTGATCATCTCCGGCTTGATACCTTGAAGATCTCCCGCTTTGCGAGTGGCCAACTTTTCAAGCCCACCGCATACATCCTCAATAGTAAAAAAGACGGCATACATGGGAGTGAACCATAAAATGGCATTTTTTCAGTATTTTCTTGCTCATATAATTGCCTACAATGTGTGTACATATCCACTAGACTCAAGTTACCAAAATTCTCAACCCGCTTGCCTCTCAAGTTTCTCCAAAATCTTCCACATGCATGTGCCTTTTCTTGGACTTGAAATTCTTGTTGCTTTACTTCCCATCTTCTTCTCTTCTTTTGAATCAATGCCTTGTATGTATGCAAATGACTTTGATAGTTGTCTTTGTCCATAGTTGCATCAAGATTTATCAAGGACTTTCGAGCATCTTGACATTCTTTATCAAACCACCTTTTGCGTGATCTATCTTTGTTGATACCATGGAGATGCTTTATGGCAAAGCATTCTTCCGCACAAGAACAAATAGCTTTCTTGAAAGCTTCCCATTTAGTTTCCAATGGTGCATCACATTGAAGCTTTGTCATCCATAATTTTTGCTCAACCATTTCAATGTACATTGGTGCCCGTTTGAAATCCATACATAGTGATAACTTCTCTTTCCTTTGGCTGAGATTATCATGCTTAGTTGCTTCTCCACATGAAAGGTCAATACATAAGGTGCGATGGTCGGATTCCGGGGTCCATTGACCAAACATAAAACTCTTTATGCGATACATGATGGCTTCAGAGAGTAGCATATAGTCAATCACACTATCCCCATTATGTCTTCTACATGTAAATCCATTGGTTCCACTCCACAAAGATACACCATTGGCAATGAGCATACCCGTGCTATTACACATGTGTAAAAGTAACTTTCCATAGTGATCCGGCTCTTTCTCATCCATTGAAGTACGATCATACAAGTGAACTTCCTCCAACTCCCTTGAAATGTATGGCATATCAAATTGTTGAGTATCATGTTGCAATGTTTTTGTGCGAGCATTCATATCCCCAAATACAATAACATCACCTTCACCTTTGAAATAAGCAATGTCCTCTTCCAAATCAGAAAATGGTTGATCTCTATCCATGCAAGCATAAAAGGGAGAATCATGATGAGGAATGTAGCAACCGGCTACAAAAATGGGTGCTCTTTTTGGTGTCATAATTTTCAGCCATACATAACGTTTGTACTTGTCATCTTTCACAATTGATACAAAATCTTCCAATCCTTTCTTAACCATACATGCTAACCCTCCTTGTTCTCTTCGTTGCTTGAGATTCTTTGACCACATCAATGAATGTACATTGTAATCCTCCAAGCCGTTAATCCTTTGTGTATCATGCTCCCAAGTTTCAACAAGAAGTACAATATCGGCTTTGCTTGTTAGTTCATCAATGCCAACCCCCGCATTCCATGGGTATCCATTACAATTCCAAAAGCATATTTTCAATTGTAACTCGGTCTCATAGGTCACGCATCCCTATTTGCTTGAGAGACTTGCCTCCTCCTTGGGCACATTTTCTTCATGAGAGATTTCCTTGTTTTTATTATTCTTTTCCTCATATGCCTTGCGACGCATATTTTGTTGCTTAATAGTGCGATCTTCACATACAAAACATTTTGTATTCCTCAAATAGATCCAACTATTATCAAGGATAATCTTTCGCTTGGTCTCATCCGGCATGGTGCATACAATTGGCCGTTCTCCCGAACGAGGAGCTCCTTGCTTCCCCACTCTATGTGCTCCATAGACCATAACTCCGGACATGCCAAAGTGGGTTTTGAAGAAATCTTCAATAACAATGGCAAGAGAAGGAGGTGTCTCTAACTTCTCTTCGGGAATTCCACGAATAACAATGTTCTTGGAACGTCGCTCCCGTTCCTTCAACTCCTCCACATCTACATTCTCAACATTCTTTGTTTGAACCATAGCTTGCATGAGTGAGGAATTAGAAACCACATTGCTACCACATACATCAGCCCAAGACTTGTTTGTGCATACATTTTTCATGTCGCATACATCCCGGCTCATAGTGTCAAATTTCTCCTCTTTCAATACATGGTCATGCTCTACTTTGCTCATCCGCTGCTTCAAAGCATTCAAGTCCACAAGAGAGCGTTTACATTCCTTGACTTCCTCTTCAAGTTGCATCAAACGTGTTGTTTGCATCTCAAGTGTCCTCTTGAGATTCTCATTCTCAACCACAAGTACCCTTAGTGTGCCATTTTCCATTGCAAGTGCTCGTAAGTCTTCGCCTTGTTTGTTTACGGTCTCTTGCAATGATACCAAGTACGCCATGATCATGGTTTCCGATGTCGTTGGTTGGGTGGTTGTGTTGCTATCTCCACACTTAGGAGATTTTGGATCATTTTCCACAATGGTTGTGGACCTTGTTGAAGAAGAAGAACCCTTGCGAGTGCCGGAAGACATTGTATGTAAAATAGGAGATGAGAATCAATTTTGTTGAACCTGTTCACTTCGGAAATGCTGCTACAGAAACGCCTTCCATAACTTTGAAAATTTTTGTCTTTACATCAATGCGTAGAGGACTTCGTGCTCTTCGATTGAGGCTATAGATCACCCAAATCGGAGTTCGGATGAAGAAGTTATGATCAAAAGAGTGGACTGCTGTCTACTAGGTCAAAAGAGAGAGAGAGAGAGAGAGAGAGAGAGAGAGAGAGAGAGAGAGAGAGAGAGAGAGAGAGAAAGAGATTTGTTTGTATTGTTGCCCTGGTTGTGATATTCTACTGGGTTACTCTCAGTTAAGGATGGTAAACTGATAAAGGATCGTGAGGTTTCCTAGGCCGGCAGGGAAGAGCGAACCTTCGAATTCGTTGTTTGAGACGTTGATGAATCTTGTCTCCCTCTCAATCAGTGCATCCAAGAACTAGACAACCAAATAATGGACCACTTCTATAATAACTATGCAAGTGCTAAGTGGGTTTGAGGTGTATCTAAACGTCCGAAGCTTCAAAGTTGAACTCATTGTGATCATTTTGTAGTATGTTTTGAAGCTTAAAGTCAAGCATCATGCAAAACACTCTTCAGTGAGAGTCTTGGAAACAGCCACCCTGTTGGTGCTTGATAGTATATTTTATCATCTCGTGTGGGCAGAGTAGACATTGGAGTATGCTTGGCTAGGCTTCATGGTCACATTCTTTGGTTTGCGGCTACATTGCACCATGCTTCTATCCAACATGACAAGTTATGCAAGAGGTCAGTCGACCATACTTTTAGATAGTAGGTGTTACAATCTTGCTGTGCATATTCGGAATTATCATATCTAATGACGATGTATATCAAGAGGACCTTGTCCAATGCATACTCAAGAAGATTGGCTCCATAGCTGATAACCTAGGCCTATAACCATCACTTGGTGGGAACCCACCCTTGATTTAAATTTTTTTGGCCTACCATACTGGCAGCCTTAGTGTTTGGCTCAAAGTCGAGGCATCTATGTGTCCCCCCCTCATTGGTCGGGAGGAGACACCTTACCTCCCCCCTTTTTGGAATCTACATGGTGAGACTCTCTTTCTGATGTGCGCGAGTCACGGGATGGTGGCTCCTGTGCCCTCGCTTTCTCTACTCCACGTGTGTGCAGGTTCAGATTCGGGGACGGCTTGTTGGGGTATAAAGCCCAATGTGGTCGCCCAGGTAAGTGGGCGGGCCGCCAGGTATGTACACATATTCTTTTGTAAAAACCTAATAAGAACTCACTATGCTCTACACATTACAGTAGAGCGAGTTCACCATATCGTCGTGCTCTTCTTCTCGCACTCTCTCTCGCGTCGCACTTTCGCTCGTACTCCTTCAACTGGTATCAGAGCTCAGATTGATGCTTGGGGCAGCATTTGCAGGTAGCCAAAGTCACCTGCTCAGATTGGAGTGAGATTCAACAGGCGAAGACACGACCCCAAATATTGTGGGTATGCCCGAAGGGCTCGGTGTTCTCAGAATTTCATTCTAAGGTCATCTCGGCCACCGTTCGGCTTCGACAAAGATCTGCGCAGGCCATTTTCGACTACGTGGTCTCGGCGGGTGCAGATCCGACTCTGCAATTTTAGGGTTTCGGCCTACGACTGCAAGTGCTGAGGATATCTGCACTTCCAGAGTGCTGATTTGTGGCTATCTACACAACGAAGAACGGCTTACAGTTCTTGGAGGCGTGTCACATACGACACGGGCGCACCTACACACAGACTGTAGGCGACATCCACCCGTTCATCAGGTAGCTTTTGTTTGCTGCTTGATATTCCAAATTTAATCCTGACATTGCAGGTACTTCCACATGGGATGTATTGTCAGAGATGATGTATGTCTGTTGAGGGTTTGCTGGCTGTGAGTCACGCAGCAAACAACCGCCGCAGCGGTTACAGCATACAATGGGAAATTTGTGGATGT
Organism: Adiantum capillus-veneris; assembly: GCF_014529385.1. Taxonomy (NCBI): domain Eukaryota; kingdom Viridiplantae; phylum Streptophyta; class Polypodiopsida; order Polypodiales; family Pteridaceae; genus Adiantum; species Adiantum capillus-veneris. Next base: position 54,673,483 of record NC_140939.1, on the reverse strand, counting down.
ATGACTTTGTGGGAAGTCTATGTACTTTCAGATTTATTGCAGCCTTTGTTGAGGGTCGAGTGAGGTTTTATTGAGCTGGGGGATTCTCGAATGTTGAGATCCTTTCGGTGATACAGGTCTTGGAGCGATCCCTCGAGCACCCTTAGATAGGCAGCTAGGATGTATTGACTGTGAGTTAGACAGTTGGGATTGCATCTTTGCTTTACTGCCGTTGAGGCATTGTCGCAGTCTATGCTTACAGGACAGTGAGAGACAGTACAGGTGCAGGACAGGTTTATCCACAGCTTATAGTGTTAGAGAGACAGTGGTTTTTTGAGCTGTTTTTTGGTCTGTTTTTGAGTACACCAGAGCCATTTTACAAAGGAGACTCTACCGAAATTTATGCAGAATCTGAAGCTTTCTTTATTCATTTGACATGTTGATATTGGTTCAGAGGTCAGTTTACAGGGGAAACTCTGCCGAATTTTTCCCAGGAAAGTAAACTACTGTGAAGCGTAGCTATGGCTAGATCACAGAACACTGCTCTTTACAATATCAAGAAGCTGGATGGAACCAATTTCCCATTGTGGAAGAAGCAGATTTGGCACGTGTTGGTACAAAAGAAGCAAAGAAAACCTATAAAGCTCAAGGGGATAAAACTTGAAGATATGGACGAAGATGAATGGAGCGAAATGAATGAATTGGCACTTTCTACCATTATCTTGACTTTGGCAGAAAGCATTTACTTCAATGTAGCAGACGAGATGTCGGCTTATCAAGCATGGTTAAAGCTGAGTGATCTTTATGAGAAGCAGAGTGCAGCTTCACAGGTATACTGGCTTAAGAAGCTTGTTGACTTGAAGATGAAAGAAGGGACACCTATGTCCAATCATCTGAATGAATTCAACACAATCTATAGTCAGTTGTCAGCTCAAGGTGTCAAGTTTGATGAACCTGTTGATCACATTGCCGAAAAGTTGGGACACTTTTCGCACAGCTTTGAGTAATTCTGCACCTCCAGATGGTTTAAACATAGCAGGTGTAGAAGGAAGTCTGCTTACTGAAGAAACCAATAGAAAGACAATGGACAAAGGCAAAGGAACAGCCTTAGTTGTCAGGGGAAGGACCAAAGAAAAGTACAAAGGTGGAAAGAGGAATCAGTCTCGTAGCAAGTCCAGCAGTGCTAAAGGCAAGAGTGACATAGAATGCTACCATTGTGGCAAGAAGGGTCACATGAAAAGAGACTGCAAAGAATGGAAAGCAGAAAAAGGCAAAGAGAAAGCTGAAGACCATGGTGAGAAGAACAAGTCCTCAGTGAAGATTCAAGAAATAAATGTGACAAACATTGTTACAGAGGATGACAGTCTAGTGTCAGGAGACATCTACTTCTTGAAGAATACAATGGACTCAGCTCTTCTTACAGCATCTGATGGAAATGCACTGAGTGACTGGATTATAGACTCAGGGGCATCACTTCATGTGTCTCCAAACAAGGAGTGGTTTACCTCTTATGTGACCACTAAAGATCATGTTCGGCTAGGCAATGGGCAGACATGTGAGATCTTAGGTGTTGGAGATGTTCAATTGAAGTTTCAGAATGGCTCCTCTTTCACGCTGAAGAATGTGAGACATGTTCCCGCAATTACAAAGAGCTTGATCACCACAAGTTGATGCTGGCTACGTCACCACTTTTGGACAGAACATGTGGAAGATATCCAAGGTTCTATGACAGTAGCACATAGAGTAAAGTCTGGAGGACTTTACATGATTTATGTATCAAATGTCTCTAAAAATGTAATCAATGTAACCGAGCAGCCGAACGTTTCTTTGTGGCATAGCCGGTTAGGACATCTGTCCAAGAAGGGATTGGAAATCTTGTCTCGTTTTGGTTATTTTCTTGGCTTTTCATTTAATGATTTTGAATTCTGTGAACATTGTCTGTATTGTAAGCAAACACAGCAGCCACATAAGCATAGAAGCAGTAGAAGAGATACACAGTTGGCACTTGTTCATAGTGATTTGTGTGGACCTATGCCTAACCTATCTCTAGGGGGAGCTTCTTACTTTATGACATTTATAGATGATTACTCAAGGAAAGTATGGGTTTACTTTCTCAAGCACAAGGATGAAGCGTTTAGTGTTTTCAAAACGTTTGTGACACTTGTGGAGAATCAGAGTGGCAAGAAGCTTAAATGCTTATGCACTGACAATGGTGGAGTGTATGTTTCAAAGGCCTTTCAGGACTTTTGTGAGTCAAAAGGTATAAAACGTGAACTTACTGCTCCTTACAATCCTCCTCAAAATGGTGTTGCTGAGAGGATGAATAGGACCATACAAGAGAAGGTCAGAAGTATGTTGTCTAATGCACAGCTGCCAAATGGGTTTTGGGTTGAAGCTGTATCAACAGTTGCAAAACCATAACCACATGGTCGGACATGTAGTCGAACACCACATTTGTACTTTATTAGTTTTTCGAGCTAGTGTAGTGATACTCTGTGTAAATCTTGTTTCTAAAGTAGCAAGTCAAATCCCTAAGTTGTAATGCTGTCATGATATTTGTAAAGGTCCATGTGAACTGGCCACTTGCCATTTAGAAAACTCTAGGCATAAATGTCAATAACCTTAATGTGAAAGGAGTCTTATATTTAGAGAAGAAAGAGCTCTATTGTACGTACTCTCAAGCTACAAAGCTGCTCCAACTTGTAATCATTGCAACTAATGATTGGGTAATCCATTTTCAGTTTTGAAACTTGAAATGTGTTCCTCTTTCCATGCTCTTTCAATTAAGTGTAAGCATTGTCAGTTTTGTTGAGGTTTGCAACTACGCGTTAGTGAGCCTAATCTTCAAATTTGAGTGCTTATATCACTGTTTCTAGTCGTTTTGACCATGGGAGAGTGTTCCTAGACTATTTGGCGACCTTTTTAGTTAGTTTTGTTGCAATTTTCATGACCTTTTTCATGATGGATCGTGATTTTTTGGTACCTTGTCAGATTGTGACCAGACTTGGTAGGATAGTGCCTCTAGGTGTCCTAAACCTCCTCCTAAAGTTTTGTTTCATTTTGAATCCGTTCGAGTGCCAAAATGGCGTGATGATCTAGAGCTGTGAGAAAGGACATAGGAAAATTTCCCTAATCATTGAGTGTCGGTTTGCTTTTTGAGTCGGGGTGTTTGCTTGTTAAGGTTCACTTCTAGAGATTGACAACCTCAAAGATTCTCCGTGTCCCATCCGAGTCACTTTCCTGAGTATTGACATTATGTTAGTGCCAGATCGCTATGCTACAGACGTCCCCAAGAAGGAATCTTTCCAGGGTTTTCTTGTTGAGTTGGTCTGTTTTCTTGTTAAGGTTCACTTCTTGAGATTGACAGCCTCAAAGAGTCTCCGTGCCCCATCCGAGTCACTTCCCTGAGTATTGACATTATGTTAGTGCTAGATTGCTATGCTACAGACGTCCATTGTGAAGAGTTGGTGGCTATTCAAACTTTAGTAATAGGGTAACCCGAGAAGGAATCTTTACAAGGTTGAGAGTTTACCGGCTCAATGCAACCTCCGACGACAAGGGCTTAGGGAGAATCCGCCATGTGTGAAAGAAAGCCTAATTGCGACAAGAATGGGATTTTTTTCTCATAGTATGACTCCATCTTCATAGAGCTATACATGATGTATAAGTATTTTCATATTCTCTAAAATTTGGGTGTGTGTGTGTGTGTGTGGCATATAAGAGAAAGGGAGAGACTCCCATCTTTGTGTGAGATGTTTCTGTTTGAGGGCACTCTGTGTGGTGTGATTCATCCAACTTCACTTGGTGGATGAATATGTTTCTTGATTGGTAGTGCATTAAAGCAGTTTGTGGTCAACATCTACAACTTTGAATATGTCTCTTCAACCAACAGATTTTCTTGTCAATAAAGGGCGGCAGTTCTTTGACCGCAAGAGAGGAGAGAGAGACAGAAGCCTTTGAGCTTTCAAGGAGAGTAGGTGTTTTGGTCTGGGTGTTGGTGACCCAAGCCCCATCAACGTTCAAGGATAGTAGATAGGATAGGGCACTGGGAGAGTGCCTCAGAAGGAAGGTGGCTAGAAAATGAATTCATTGCAATGCTATTTGAAGTATTGTCATTCCTTGTGTTGTAGTTGCATTGTAAACCTGTCCAATTGCTTGTGCATAGGTTGTTGCTCTAATTGGAGGTCTCCCAATGCCTCAATAGCTGGGTAATTCATGCATTCCTTCCTTTTGAGTCCAATGTTTTCTCTCTTCACAATGGCCGCTTCCTTTATTGCTTTTGATGTGAGGTCGTTCACATGGAGCTCCTCCAACCCATCGACTAGTTCTTGTGAAACCATATGTGTGTGTGTGTGTGTGTGTGTGTGTGTATGTGTGTGTGTGTGTGTGTGTGTGTGTGAGAGAGAGAGAGAGAGAGAGAGAGAGAGAGAGAGAGAGAGAGAGAGATGCAGAGCAGAGGTGTACGGGGAGATGTTGATCCATTGCGGCTCAACACCAACTTTATAAAGGAACCCACGGCCCCCGAGGGATTCACCATGGAAAACTTACCGCACCATGTAAGTGCAAGGAAGGGGGTTTTCTTAACAAGTTACATAAGCGTATAAGTTAGGGTAGGCCCCCAATAATTTATCACCCAAGCTTAAAAATAAGGGAGGGGGGTATCATATTTAGGGGGGGGGGGAGGGGACTGACCCGGGTTGATTGGTCACCAATGTAACGATTGGTCGCCGGTGTACAATAGAAATTGGATGGATTTTGGGGAAGTTTTTAATCAGGTCACACATCAAATTTTGCATCAAGCCGGTCATAGGTAAGGGCTGATTTGGAGCAGGTCAAGGGTGGATTTACACCAGCTTTGGATGGTCATAATTGGATGAGTAGCCAGAGTGCAAGCTGATCGGGCACATAGTTTGAAAGTCAAACTAAGACACAATGAGGGTACATCTAGTTATCAATAGAAGTGGTTCCTTAGTAAGTTGACAGTCACTATGCTACACACTCTTTCACTAGTTTTACTTAGTACGATCATGTGAGACCTAAATTTTATACGTGAGATAGAGGTATGGTAGTTTTCTTCATTGATTGTTTTATAAGAGTAGAAAGGGGGGTCATATTCCCTAATATGAGTTGTATATAGGGGTTTTATCAAAGTTGTTCGCTCGCAGGTGGCATCACGTTTTGTATATAGAGTGAATCCCCTGAGCCACGGCCCATGCCAGCTATAGATCTGCTGATGTTTGCAACCGCTCCACCTTCATTGAATATAGCCGGCACCTGACCACGATGATTGTGTGGTCAGCCCCAGCCCCCAAATTGATAAGTTCTGATTTAGCCCCAGTTTCTCTCTCTAAGTGTCATGTGTTGGTGCCCTACAATTGCTCACTATATCACCAACTCTCTCCATCAACCAATCATGCTAACACCGTAGTCTACCTTCTCTCTCTAAGTAATCATCAACCAATGATCAATCGTCCACTATCACTTCTCTCTCTAAGCTGGCCGCCTGTAGGATGCAACCCTAAACCGTTGTCTACTAACTCGACCACCAAAACCTACTAACAATATATTGATTTCATATTGTCATTAAGTATAAAACCCATCGTCTGAAGTGGCTAATAAAATTGGACACTTGGACATTATAATTTACGATTTTTTAAAAATTGTAGGCACATACTTGTCTGAGGAATTTTATATATGATCAAGATGATGGGTTTATAGTTAGTATAATTTTAGAAATGCCAATGAGGTGGAATTTTCAAAGATGATGGCTCTCTGTCATGTCAAACACAGATAGCACCAATGGCATAATGTCAATAAGAGGGTGGGAGGAGGAAGATTGTCAGACAAGCGCAAGAGAGATGATTGGATTACCAGCATGAAGAAGCCCCTATGGATGTAGAAAAAAAAAGGCTTCATTGTAACAAGTAATAACAAGATGCTATGGAGTCGCCAAACATGACAAGCTTGAACTCCTCTCTTTTTGGATATGGGAGATAGAATTTGACTCTGGAAAGAATAGGCAGACTTGGGACCCAAGGCTAGAACTCCGGCTGGTCCCTCATATGGAACAATGTTGGTGGTGCCGCAATCGAACAGGATGGTGGGAGCATGTGACACCGGTGCATCTGCCCTTTTGCTCACCATCCAAATATCATCGACATATTCCAGGGATGCCCGTCCAGAGTAGAGGGTGGCACTCTTCTCATAGTCTCGAAATCAACGAAGGGGTTGAAGATGAGCTCAAACTAAATGTAATAGTGGCCTCTCTCTCTCTCTCTCCCTCCCTCTCTCTCTCTCTCTCTCTCTCTCTCTCTCTCTCTCTCTCTCTCTCTCTCTCTCTCTCTCCCAACATTAGAATGCAAGTGGAAAGTTTTCAAAGAAGTAATTTTCTCTTGTGCGAAGGAATGCTTTTCGGCGAAACACATGTCTTGCAAAAGGTCTAAGAAGGGTAGCACCAAGAAGAAATGGTTTGACATGGAATGTAGTCAAGCCCGAAAACACTTGCTAAGATTGGATGCAATCAAAGACAAGGAAGTTTACTTGGAATGTTCACACACATACAAAGCACTTGTTCAAAAGAAGAGGAGAAGGTGGGAAGTCGAAAAACAACTTCTTTTAGCACAAGAGAAAGCACATGCATGTGGCAAGTTTTGGCAAAATCTAAAAGGCAAGCGCGTTGAGAGCTTTGGTGACTTGACTCTTGAGGATATGTATATGCATTGTAAGAACCTCTATGAGCAACCCAATGTTGATAAGATGGAGGGTTGTAGCTCCCTTCCATTTATGTCTCCCTTCTTTACCATTGAAGATGTATGCCGCGCGCTTGAGAAACTTGCTACTCGCAAGGCAGGTGACCTTCAAGGTGTCAAGGCTGAAATGATTAAATGGACAAGCAAGAAAACACGATATTGGATATGCGATATGTTTAACCTTGCACTTCAGTATGGCATGCCTCATGATTGGAGTGCAAATTGGATCAAACCTTTGCACAAAGGAGGAGATGTAAACAATGTGAACAACTATCGCACTATAATGGTTGGTTCTTTGATGGCAAAGTTATTTGGATGTATCATGGAGATGAAGATAAGTGAATGGGCTGAAAAGAATGGCAAACGTGCGCTTGGCCAAGCAGGTTTTCGAAAGCATCATAGCACTATTGATCACCTTGTCACTCTTCGAGTTCTTATGGAAGCGTCTCGATTGAAAGGAAAAAAGTTGTATTGTTGCTTTGTGGATTTCAAGAAAGCTTTTGACATGGTACCGCGAGGAAATCTTTGGAGACGTATGCAAAGCCTTCAAGTGCCGAGAGAATTTATGCATGCAGTCTTTCGCATCTACCAAAAAGTGATATGTCGATTACGTATGGGAGATGGAATTTCAGAATTTTTTGCAAGCACTATTGGTGTCAAACAAGGATGCCCACTTTCCCCAACCCTCTTTGGGCTACTCATTGATGAATTGGAATACATGGTTCTTGATTTTATGCAGCAAGAAGGCATAGAAGAGGTTAAGATTGGAAATGCGGTGATCATGCTTTTGCTTTATGCCGATGATGTAGTGCTCTTGGCACATACCTTAGAAGATGCACAAAAGCTTATGAGTGTCTTGGAACGCTTTTGCCTACATAGCGGGCTGATCGTGAATGGATCCAAAACCAAAGTTATGCTTGTAAAGACCCTCAATGACGAAAATCCATGCATTGTATACAACAATGAGAAACTTGAAGTGGTAGATCACTTCAAGTACCTTGGCCTTGAGGTTCCATCCAATCATAAATGGAAGGATTGTGCAATGCGTCGCTTGGAAGCCGGAAAGAGGGCTTATTATGCGTTTGAGAACATGTGCAATGCAGGAGAGATCAAGTGTTGGGCTCTCAAAAAGTACCTCTTTGACACATTGGTGACACCGGTGCTTCTTTATGGAGTGGAGGTGTGGGGTGGAAGCATTGGGAAGTCTACTTGGAAAGAGTTTGAGAATGTCCAAAAGCGTTTTCTCACCAACTTTCTCCAAGTCAAGACACAAACACCCTACATGCTCTTACTTCTTGAGTCCGGATCGCTTCCCATTGAGGTCTTGGGCATGGAAAGGGTTGTGGAGTACATGCGTAAGACACAACGTAGCCCTTTGCATCGACTTCCTAGAATCGCATATGAAGCAAGTCAAAAGGTTCAAAAGACATGCAAGAGCAAAATACTAAGTTCGGGGTGGATGCTTGATATCAAGAAATGGTTTGGAAGATGGGATGCATGTCACTTGGTCAAGGATGCGTCGATCGACTCCCAAGTTAATGAGGCCTTCTTACAACGCCAATGTATCATGGCTTGGGAGAAATCTGGAGGTTCTCGCTTCAGCCATTACACCACACACGTTGCCCCAAACTACAAATCTCTCTTCTTCTCGGAACGAGGTAACCGAACCCCTTCCTACATCCTTGAGCCCATCCCGTTGAGTGCGATCCGCACCATTGCCTCCATTCGTCTTAGCTCCCATTCTCTACGCTGCGAGACAGGACGTTGGGGCACTGGCGAGGAGTGTCATCGACTTTGCACCTTATGCCCTCGTCAAGTGCGAGAGAGTGAGTACCACACACTACTTGAGTGCTCAGCTTTTGACCACATTAGGTCCTCTTTTCCCCATATATTCAGCCATGAGCTCTCCCTACATACCTTCCTCTCCCAACCACGATGTGGACTCTCTATTGCGACGCTCATTTCAGCCATTTTTGAGCATCGAGAGTCACTTATGAACTCCACTCACACCACGTGACATGTTCATTTGGTCCCATAGGTCATATTTGACCTCCCAGGACGATAATAGAACTATCTATCTATCTATCTATCTATCTATCTATCTCTCTCTCTCTCTCTCTCTCTCTCTTTCTCTCTCTCTCTCTCTCTCTCTCTCTCTCTCTCTCTCTCCCCCCATAGAGAACAAAGACTTACCATAGGTTGACTTATGAATGTAAAGCTTGACAACCCACCTCCCTCTTTTGTCTTGATTGGTCAACCCTTTCACAATCAAGTCGTCAAGAATGGCCGCCAGCTTATGGGCAATGGGCATTCCTTGCTTAGGGTGGGTTCACACGATCCACCATACAACTTTGTGCTTTGGAAGATTTTCCCACAGTATTCTAGGCGGAGGTGGAGAAAAACAGCTCACAGAATTGCCTCAGAAAATCAGGGTTGCCTCTGATCTTTGCACTATTGGCTGGTTGCAACCAAAAATGCGCTCTCCTCACTTCACGCTGAAAAGGGGATGGTAGTAGAAATTGTTCCGAGAGGGGGGAGGGGTATGGACCATCCTATGTCGAGTCCTCTAATAAAATAAACTTAAGTACAAGTATGGTTTGAAAGACACTTGTAGAAAAGCATCCATAACTCTTTATGTAGTGGACCTTGGACATATAACATAAAGTTAGATCTGCTTCTCTTTAAGCTTAGTCAATATCATACACCTCCTGTATTTGTCTTAATGCGTGTTTTTTGTATGGTAGGGAAGACATATATTCACAACACTCGACGTTTGGATTGCATGAGCACAACTCCAGCTCGACAACAGTGTGAAGTCTGTTATCTGCATCCAATTTCTCATGTCTATGTGTTTGCTTGGTGCAACACATAAATGCTACGAGGTAGGACACGGCTTTTTTTGGAGAGACTGCAATGCCAACTCTCCACCATACTTTTGTATGGCACTTCTACATGATGTGCACTGTATACTTTGCAATTTTTGTTTGTGATGTTTCATTGCAAGATGTAATGTTTAACTATTCACATTCCTTTTTTGTAGCTTGACTCAAATATTGGCCTATAGATTGGAATATTGAAAAGTACCAGTACATCTTTGTAGGTCAGTAAAGCAATTCATTTCTTGTTGCACTTCATTAACACTTTACCCATTTGCTTTTTTTAGAATTTTACACATTACTTCGCTTGGTTCACTTTACTTGGACGTTGTTTTCAAAACTATACATTCGATGTCAATCAAGATCTGCACATGTTAGTTATGCAGGCAACTCTTTGCATACAATTGCTAGCCAATGCATATGGTGTATTAAAGTAGTGAATGCACAAGGAGTGAATACATGTAGTGTATTGTAGTAGTAAATTCACCTTGTGGATCTTTACTTTAGACCAAAACAATTGATGCCATACTATATATGTCCTACGGGTTCTCCCATACTAGGTGTCAGTATGAAGTTCTCAAGGCCTACAAGGTTACAGTCCAAGCGTCAAGAAGCAAGGGAGTGAACTGCAACCAAGTTGAAACTAGCGCACCATCCATATGTTAGGTCATGGTTTGAAATTATTGCACTGTATAAAGATTGGAGCATGCAATGTGACATCCAGCTTGCTCACAATCTAGAAATATGTCCCTCTTGCATGGCGTGATAAACAAGGTAGTCAGACAATTTGAAATAGACACTCTTGCTGCGCTCACTTCAATATTATTGTTGGATGTTTTGGAACACGCAGAAGTCAAATTCTCATGGAGCAACTTGTACTTCTTGTAAAACAACTAAATCCCACTCAAGATATGTTGTCATCCATGCACTTGACTACATAGAATGAGCTCTCTTTGCATGACAACTACATACACAATTGCTTAGCATTATAGACGTATCAATGAGTGTGACAAAAACTACACATGCAATAGCACGAGGATTACTAGAGCGGAGGTCGTTGCTAGATAACCCACTGATATCTTGGTCAAGTGATGCTAGTCTACACTCTACAACTCATGAACTGTACACCTCAACCATTTTAGATGTCTTATCTTTCAACATCAAGAACAATTCCATATTGTAGAGAATAGGATTGTGCATGTTGTCTGAAGAGGTTCTAGGCAAAATGATTTGTCGCCATTCAAAGCTACAACCCTTTGACCTAATGGATCAAGCCGAGAACAAAAAAAAATTCTTGATTTTGGAAACATTGGCACACTAAGCACACCACGGAGTGAGAAAACACATCTTTGACATATGAATACGTTAGACAAAACATGAGCATCATACTTACTGCATCCACCAGAGTGGCATCAACACTTCTTAGCATCATTGCATCTATAGTCCATTATCAGTTCAAGATACCAACCAAGAACCAACAAAATCCCCTTTCTATTCATGATACCATTGAGTGATATTTGGACATAAAAGAGAAAGATATTATAATCATAGACGAGCTATCCATGTTAAGCCAAATGACTTTTGACCTTATCGTAACACAAATTGTCAACGTAACAGGCAGTACATTAGCAGACCCCTTCAACAACAAATGTGTTCTCTTGATCGATGACATTGCACAACTACCCCTTGTTTGTAATCACGAATAGGGAGCTTTGTGACACATGTCATATCACAAGCTTGGTCCACTGGCTTTATGCAACTTTCTACAAGATGGTGGCTAGCATATTGTGTTTAGTTAGCATACCTACTTAAGCTGGTTAGCATAAATGCTATTGTGTATGCTAGGTACCATACATGCTATTTATGATATGTATGCTGGCTAGCATAGTGGCTAATTTTGGAGTCTTAATTGTTGACTTGGTTGGAATAAACTTGCATAGTTTAGTCAAACGGTCTACGACCACCCATACCAAGTCATGACCTCGTACAATGGTTAACCCACAATAAATATCATAGAGATATTGCACCTGTGGTGCAAAATGCTTCTTAAGCTATCAACTTCATGAATTTGCATGCCTCTCCAAGTAAGTCTTTGCTAAACACTAGGACCCATAACACCTAGTGTGCATGCGTTTAGCAAAAAAAGTACTCGAACTTGCATTTTTCATGATTTTAACTACCAATGCATATGGTGAATAGCACAATGGATAAATAACACATTGTAATTACTTAAAAGCCTTGCTAAACCATTGGACCATAATAGAATGAATAATCACATCTAGGTACCAACCATGAAACATTTTCATTAACAGAGCATAGCCTTGCTATAAGTGTAGACAACCATTCGTCAATGTTGTTTACAATACTTGTAACCTCAATAAGTTTGTACTTAGTACCCAACAATTTTTGGCCACCAAAATTGTTCCTAATATCGTGTGCTCAAAATGGTCAAACCAATGGATGTGACCAACACCTAGGGACTCTCTCACAACACATCATTAGGAAACATGCACCAATGTCAGTCCTAGAGACTCATATTCTCCACATATGGAATACGTCTCAAAAGATGATGTCAAGAAAAGTGACATCTAGCAAGTACAAGATGTACTTGTGTGTGGAGATAATTGTAAACACTCAACGAGATGAGCAAGAGGGACCCTCATATACTTTGCTCCACACTGGCTAAACTGAACTCCATGAGTTCCTGGACCATATTGCACACCTTGTGACTAACAACATGTGCCAATCAAAATGCTACCATGTATATCTGTAACTGTTGCAATAGGAGACAAACTCATCATGATATTTTGATAAATAGGTAAGAGAGAACATCACACTACTTTCTCAAAATACTATGCTCCACTTACCTGGATGGCCAATGCATCTTTCTAGCTGGAAAGATATATGACCATAATTCCTTTGACGTATGAAACACTAAAATAAGAGATTAGTGAAGATAAAGAAATTTAAATTGTTAACCATTGTGAGCGGGATGGAAACACACACAATGCCTCTATAATGACCCGACACACACTCTTGGGAGGACACACACACACACACACACACACACACACACACACACACACACACACACACACACACACACACACACACACACACACACACACACACACACACACACTATGGGGCACCACTCGGCTTACACAACCCACCTGGCCGAGACAGGGAACACACCGATGGAGTGAGAGGAGAGAGACTACCCATTTACCCACTCCACACAGAGAGACACACACATACACACCCAAAAAAATCATCTCAAAAGAGGATAATTTCTGATGTTTAGATACAATTGAGCTTGGGCCAACACCAATGGGGCAAATAGCTCACACAATGTGGGTAAAATATGCCAGATACAAATTGAAGCAGAAGCTTCACTCATAGGAGAAACCTACACAGCCAAAACAACAAAAAATTAGTGAGGAATTTGGCAAAATGGATAGCACCATCACGTCTGGAAAGGCCCAAAACCTTAGTCTACAATGTCAAAGTGCTCAAATCCGACCTCGAATGAGCAATTTATGGCCAAAACAGGCTCCAAAAATAGCAAAAACTCAGTTGCGGCTGTTCCTCCTCTTCTCTCCACGTTTTTTCTGGTATTCTCTCAGGTGTTTCAGTTGCCACACTTAGCTTTATTAATTGGGCACCTTTGGCCTTTTAGTTGACCTCAAACGGACCCCGAACAGGCCAAAAAGTGGCCTCGCAATGCATAGTTGTTACCCTGCTGCATCCATCCGTACACCTGGCACTCAACTTTTTCCAATAATGCATCCCACCACCATGTGAAGTGGCCCCAAAATATGGTCCTCATGATGCCCTTTCTGCATAATTATCACAAGAAAACATCCACATTGTGTCCGTACTTATCCACGTGCAAGTATTGACCCCATTCGACCTCCTGACGCCACTAGATGCCATCTGACGCACCTGCTTACCTCATGTCATCGGCCCACGGATAGCTTCGTGGAGAAGTTTTACGCGCTACCAACTCCTCATTATTATAAAAAAAACACACTGGTACTGGTGATAGTGAAAATCGATGCATTATGTACATGCTGTCCTACCTATACACATGTGGGCCCCACGTAACCACCTGGCTCTGGAAAATGGAAAATTCTTTATTTGATGCACCATGCATGTGTATGTACATATGCACAATCACTTCTTCCAAAAAAATCCTAGCATAATTTGCCCATTCCCTAGCCTGCTAGATCATTCATGATCAACAACAACAAAAAGAGATATGAGACTTACCGCGTCAAAAGCCTCCTCATCCCTCACCAACATTACTTGCTCCACAGACAACTCATCTTGCTCCACCATCATTAACTTGGCATGATATAATTTAAGACGCAATCCATTTACCCTTGACTTATGTAGAATCCCATCCAGGTTAGCCCACTGATATGTACCATTCAGAAAACACTCCACTACCTTGAAAGGGCCTTCCCACTTAATTTGAAACTTCTTTTGGAATGTCTTGTCCAGCTTACTATTGTAGCGCAAAACCAAGTCATGTTTCTTGATACCCTTACTCTTGACCTTTTCATTTATCTTTTCTAAAGCCTTATCTTGCATCTGCCCATAATGTTCCAATGCGCTCATCCTATCCAGCTGAACCTCTTGTAATTGTAAGAGCCTCTCTTTGAATACATCACTAGGCGGCCCAAGCAACTTCTCTAACATCTTGACCGCAGGGAACTCTACTTCCACAGGCAATAGTGCTTCCTTTCCATATACCAAATGAAATGAAGTAAACCCTGTACCTGTCTTCACCGAAGTACGGTAAGCCCATAATGCACTAGGCAATTCCAAGTCCCAATTCTTTCCTTGGTGCTCTGTCACTTTCGAAAGAATTTGTACCAACTCACCATTGAATCTTTCATTTAAGCCATTACACTGCGGGTAATAAGGAGTTGTATGTTGGTGCCTAATCTTCATCTTCGCACATAAAAAGTCCAATAGTTTAGCTCTAAAGCCTGGCCCCTTATTCGAAAGTAGCTCCAGTGGAACCCCAAACTTGCAACATATTTCATCGTACACAAATTTTGCCACATCCTTTGCAGTGATTTTTTTTACTACAATAGCCTCTGCCCATCTAGAGAGATAGTCCACTGCAATCAAAATATAGCTTTTTCCCCTGCTTGTGATAGGTAACAGGCCTATTGCATCAATCCCCCACATTTCAAACACATCAAACACCATAATGATTTTTTGTAGCTCTGGCTTCAACAATCTCTTCCCAAATGCTTGACACCTATTGCAAGACCTACACCAATGGTGAAAATCCTTGTGCAAACTCATCCATACATACCCTTCTTGAAAGATCTTATGCAAGGTTATCTTTAGAGCAAAATGTCCGCCACATGCGCTTTCATGATTCTCTTCCAACACTCTATAAAGCTCCTCCCACCAAGGTACACGTCTCAACATGAGATCAGCCCCTTTCATGTACAAGACATCACCAATCAATTTGTACCTGGATGCTCTATGCACAAAACCATACATCTTAGACTTCTGAATGTCCTTCGGAATGATTCCTGTTAGCAAAAACCCCTCTTCTTGAGCCAAACTTTCCCGGCCATCTTAAAGAGGTAAATTGGTCCTCAACACAAATAGCTCCCCAATCATGCTTTAAGCTGCTTCATGTGCCTCTCCATTTAGAGCACGTTCAATGTGTCTGATGCTCCATGCTTCAAAATTTTTTAACAGGCCTTTAATTCTGAAATTCATTTCCCTCAATGAGGTGTTCTTGCTCTTCCACACACCTAACACTTGCTTCATCACTAACAAGGCATCACCTTTTATGCTCAACCTTCTAATCCCATGCTTCAAACAAATGTGTAATCCGGCTTCCAAAGTAGCATATTTAGCCTCATTGTTACTAAGACCATCCAATTTGAACCCTCTCTTGCACACTAGCAGCTTCCCCTCTGGATCATAAAGTGCTATACCCCCTGAAGCTGTATCATGGCTCTTTCTGTATAAGCTATCAAAGAACAACACATGTGCATTGCTGATCTGCGGAATTTCTTCAACTACCCTTCTCACCACCTCTTCCTTAACAAGAAGGGGATTCTCCTTGTAAGTCAACAAATCAGCTAAGGTAGCTCTTGTACTGTCTTCCACTAAAAAAAAGAACTCAAACTCTTGCAACTCAATTACCTATTTCTTGACCACATTTGACATGTTAGTGCCATTAATTAATTGTGGCAAAAAGGTGTAACTCGTCAAGAAAACAAAAGGTCATGGTAGCAAGTAATGACAAAATCGTCGACAAGCAAATATTACACTGGCCATCACTAGCTCTACTTCCGAGAATTTTCTCTCTGCTACTAACTTCACTCGGCTTGCACAATACAGTGGCCTCATATAATGGCTGACCTTCCCTTTTGCAATAGCATGGCTCCAATGTCATCATCCCCTAGTGATGAATTTACATAAAATGCTTGCTCCCAATCAGGAGCCTGCATGGCTGACAACCCCCCTAACACCTCTTTCACCTCTTGAAACACTTCTTCACACTTGTCATCCCATTGCAATGGATCATGATTTGCCACTTGTTGTAATGGATAAAGGAGCTGTGAAGATAATGGAATAAACCACGCCATGTACTTCACTTTGTGTATAAAGGTTTCCAATTGCTTTGTACTCGTAGGTGATGGAAGAAGAATAATAGACTTAACCTTGTCTGGATCAGCCTCAATGCCGTTTTCTGACACCATGTGGCCGAATAACTTCACCCTTTGCTGTGCTAGATGACATTTCCTTGGATTTAGTTGTCCTCTACATTCATCATATCGAGGCAATACCATCTGCAGCTTCTCATGGTGTTTAGCCCTACTACTGTAGACACAGAAGTCGTCCATAAAAGATTTAACACAACTACCAATGAATGGTGCCAATAGCCAATTTTCTCTCTCTTGATAAAAGGATGGTCCATTTGACAACCCAAATGGCAATACCGTGTAGCAATAGTATCACCATGGCATAATGAAACTTGTCTTTATTTCGGTCTTTAAGAGCAATCTTCAACTGAAAATAGCCTGAATAACCATCACACGCACTGTACCTCTCATAGCCAGCCACCACTGAATCCGAGATGTGGTCAATGAATGGAAGAGGATATGGGTTATTCTTAGTGGCTGCATTTAAGGGTTTAAAATCTACACAAATTCTCCACTTTCCATCCTTCTTTGGACTAACTACTACTGGACTCACCCATTCCGTGGTTTCCACCGGGACTATGAACCCTGCCTTCAATAACTTTTCCACCTCTTCCCGCAAGGCTCCCATCTGCTCTTGAACCATCCTTCTTAGCCTTTGTCACACTGGCTTAGCACCTTCTTTCAGCTCTATATGCATATCTTCTCCTTTGAACCCTCTAATCTCTTCATATGAAGTAATGAACAAATCAGGAAAACTAGCCAGCATGTGCAAATATATCTCCTTCTCCATAGCTGAGAGGTCTCCACTGATCATTTGTGTCATCAATTCCTGCTTCTTTGACAATTCAACCTTGGTTTGCATCAGCCCTTCAATCTCATTTGCAAATGCAACTAAACCAGACTCCTGGATTTCTTTGTCCATCAAAAGAAATGCAACATCAACATCCTCATCAGTGCTGGTAGTACTATCACTGTCCTCATCAGTCATGGAATAGTCTTCATCACTAGACTCATCCTCATCTTCATAAAGATCCTTCAATTGTTTCCTTGTGTCCATATATATAGCTTCTTGGCACCTGTCTTTCCATAGAGGCTAATCGTACCATGTCTCCAATCTTGAACAGCTCCCACTGCACGTAACCATGGTCTACCTAGTATAATAGGATATGCTCCCAACCCTGCTGGCATCACATGAAAATCAACCACCGCCTTTGCATCATATGCCTCCACTTCTAAGCTCTTTACAACACCCAAACATTTTACTTTTTGATGGTTTGCCAATCTGATTCGGAAGCCTGACACCCCAGTAACCCATCTTCTCAACTCACGAGTGTGTTATGACAAATATTTGGGCTCCACCATCAACATAACCTTGTACCAGATTTTTTCTTTTGTGCCACACATCTACTATTGGGAAAATGTCTGGTAGCTCATCCATCACCAACACCTTCAATGAACCTCTCTCTGGTTCTTTCTCCATTGGGTTAACCATCCTCTTCCATTGTTGGTTTAGCTTAGGCACCATCTCTATAAGCTGCCCAAAAGTAACATCTGCTTTCCTGCTTGTCAGATCCTCCTTCAAGTCATAGCTTAATTGCCCATCCCCTAGTGGAAAATCTGAAACATTAAACTTGTGACGAGCCCTCCTTTTCCTCTTGGCCTTGACATCCTCGCCTTCATGGCTCTTTCCCTTCTTCTTACTAGGACCTGGGGTATTTCTTCCTTCCTTATCCTGTGTGGTCCTCTTCCCAATAGGCATAACTAATGTATCCTCTAGCTTTGATGCCTTCTCCAAGGTGACTACACTTATCACTTTTGTCTTCCCCTTTTCCTCTTGGGTTAATCCACTGGTTCCTTCTTCTCCCTTAATTTCAATGCCATAATCATTGGACCTAGTTAGCACCTGTCTTGGCAATGGATACATGTCTCCCCCCATCCTTGGTGGCTTATCACATTGCTGGCTGATGTGACCCAACTCTCCATAATTATAACACATGGGCGTCTGTCTCCAGAATCTACCATTGCTTTGTCCAACACCATTCCTAGGCCTTTCTTCACCTCCTGGTGGCTGATTTGCAAACCTCCCCCGACCTAGCATGTCTAGGCTGAGATTCTTCACTAAATCTATCACTTGCCTCATGTCTTGCAGTAGCCCATCATCTTGCATTGTTGTAGTGACCACTGCTGGCATAACTTGAGGAGTAACAGAAACCACTAGTTCATGATGAACCCCTGGCGTGCGACCTTGTAAAGAATCCATAGGCTGAAATTCAGACCTCCTGGGCAAAGACTCTACTCCTAGCTGATTCATTCTTCTCAGCTTCCACTCTTTGTTCCTTGCTACCTCTAGTGCATCTTCATATGTCCTAGGCTTCTTTAGCTCCACTCTCCAACGTATATTCTCCCAAAGACCAGCCAAGAACCTGTCCTTCTTCATCATGTCAGGTGGAGGTACCTGTGGTGCTAAGGCCTTGCACATCCTCTCCCATGCCAGTGAAAACTTACGTATGTATGCATCTACTGGCTCACCTTCCTTTTGCACCAAACCTTGTACTTCTTGCCACACTTTGTCAGGATCTTCTGTCTTCACAAACTCCACTTCCAATCCATGCGTTAGATTGTCCCAACTCAATCTTACAGGTGGATCAGCCACACACAACTCCTCTTCAAATGCTTTGGACCAAACTTGTGCATCACTCTTCAAACAGATTTGGAGAAGACATAACATCTATGCAGGATCGTGAATCTGATTGCCAACGCAGGCAACCTCCATCTTTTCCAAAAAATCTTCCACATCTTCATTACTTCTTCCATGAAACTTCGGATAAGAGAAAGCCATGGCTACCCAGGTTTCAATTCTTTGAGACCCCCTTCTAACACACGTGCAAGAACCCAAACTTTTTACAGACCCAATCCCCAGAAACTTCAATGGAGCTCAACTTTAGATAAGGAAAAACACATGCACATCAAATGAGTTTTCATAGTTAATCATCGGAATTACAACAGGCAAAGGGCATTCCAGTATCTCTCTTAATCTTCTTGGCCCAAACATAAAGACTATGCGCTGCTGGAAAAAAATCTTTTTGGACACATGAACATTTATTTGGATTCTTTGTGTTAAATAAAAAGGAGTAAATTGAGGTCCATTTTGATTATCCATTAAAGCCAACCATGCAGCTCCCAAGAAGGCACACTTGACTTATTCTCTGATTTTGCCAGAATTTCAGCAGCATAACAACATAAATGGCTCAAAAGACCAAAAAATCAGCCATCACAACTTGGAGAAATTTTGACAGAGTTTCCCCAGAAGTAGAGCAGTAAGAACCCAAAATATAGACTGTATATGTATGCATAACTTGCCAACAATAGAACCCGAGCATCAAGTAGGAATCACTAGTACATAGCCTTTGGCGAGGTCACGAAAAGGGTGCTCCAGCCACTTGTATCACCGAAAGGATCTCAGATTTGAGAATCCCCCAGCTCAATAAAACCTCATGCTATCGACCCTCTCACGAAAGCTTATGCAAATCTCGTATAGTCAAGTCTAAAAAATGAATATCTTCCAGAACAAGTCTCAAAAATGGCTGGGACTGCCAAATAAAACCAAGTATGGCTCCACAAAGGTGTACAATGGCAGTTTCCACAAGTAGCGTACAATACCAGCAAACAATGCGCTCAAACAGGTGCCAAATGATGCATACCCACGGCAACTGCAAGTGACTCCACTACCAGTATATCACTCTACTCCATCTACCTATACCGATGTGAATCACCTATACCTGTACCTGTTAATCTATAACCTGTAACCTGTGATTTGTGATCTGCAACGTGTAATCCTGAAGCTAAAGGTACTCAAAGAAGATCCTCCGTGGGGGCACCAAAAGAAAGGTGAGCGGGATGGAAACACACACAATGCCTCTATAATGACCCAACACACACTCTTGGGAGGATACATGCACACACACTATGGGGTACCACTCGGCTTACACAACCCACCTGGCCGAGATAGGGAACACACCGATGGAGTGAGAGGAGAGAGACTACCCCTTTACCCACTCCACACAAAGAGACACACACACACACCCAAAAAACTCAGCTCAAAAGAGGAGAATTTCTGATGTTTAGATACAATTGAGCTTGGCCTAGCACCAATGGGGCAAATAGCTCACACAATATGGGTAAAATATGCCATATACAATCACAAATTGAAGCAGAAGATTCACTCATAGGAGAAACTTACACAGCCAAAACAACAAAAAAAAAGTGAGGAATTTGGCAAAATGGACAGCACCATCTTGTCCGGAACGTCCCGAAACCCCAATCTACAATGTCAAAGTGCTCAAATCCGACCTTGGATGAGTAGTTTATGGCCAAAACAGGCTCCAAAAACAGCAAAAACTCAGTTGCGACTGTTCCTCCTCTTCTCTCCATGTTTTATCTGGTCTTGTCTCAGGTTTTTCAGTTCTCACACTTAGCTTTATTACTTGGGCACCTTTCGCCTTTTAGTTGACCTCAAACGGACCCCGAACAAGCCAAAAAGTGGCCTCGCAGTGCATAGTTGTTACCCTGCTGCATCCATCCGCACACTGGCACTCAACTTTTTTAATAATGCATCCCACCACCACGTGAAGTGGACCCAAAAGATGGTCCTCATGATGACCTTTCTGCATAATTATCACAAGAAAACACCCATGTTGTGTCCGTACTTATCCAGTATTGACCCCATTCGACCTCCTGACGCCACTAGATGCCATCTGATGCACCTGCTTACCTCATGTCGTTGGCCCGCGGATAGCTTCCTTGAGAAGTTTTATGTGTACCAACTCCTCATTATTATAGAAAAAACACACTAGTACTGGTGATAGTGAAAATCGATGCACTATGTACATGCTATCGTACCTGTACACATGTGGGCCCCACGTAACCACCTGGCTCTGGAAAATGGGAAATTCTTTATTTGATGCACCATGCATGTGTATGTACATATGCACAATCACTTCTTCCAAAAAACTCCTAACACCGTGGGTGTTGCCTCGGCAATCCGAACCCCTGGGTTTGCCTTTGGCAATCCAAATTCTTGGGTGAGGATCTGGAAGGAACTTATGGACTATCCCTTGGCACGTTTCAAACACCTTTCCTTGAAAGTATAGCTATAAAGAGGCCAATAAATGACCAATCAACACGTGTAAAGTGATTTATAAATCACAAGTGGGGTCATACCCCTAGAAACTGTGCTCTGAGAGATACAACCAGTACCTAGAAACACGAGATTCTTTCAAGTTGGAATCGTATTCACAACGGGATATGTGAGAAATAAAGTGTATACAGCCCTCTAAAACACGTATCACATCCATACACTGTGGTATAGAGAAGCTTGGACAAATTTTAAATCATAAAAAATTCAGCATGATCTTTGCCCTTGAAGTACGTGGTGCAAAAGTGACACTCAGAACTTCATTAATGAAAAGATGCTTTCTTATCCATTAGAAGAGATGGAAATTCAACTGGGTAGATTTGGTCGATCTTTAACACAATCCCTGATGGATTATAAGAAGATGGCTCTTAGCCATTCCAAAATAGATAGCTCATAGCCCTTCAAAAATAGATGGCTCTTAACCTTTATGTCAATTTGAAATTAGTATTCAGTCTACTGATCAATGAATACTTATTTTTGTGGTGTCCTTGCCACTTTCTTGTTGAGAGTCAGAGCACTTTGGCTCAAGACTACGCACATCCAAAACCTGTATGAAAATCCTACTAAGAAGGTTATCATTAGTTCTTGAGAGAAAGAGAAAAGATGAACAGGATGCTGGTTGAGGAACATTTCTTAAGTTACTATAGTGTGAGCCCTTTCCATATGATGTTGTGGATTGAATGCCAGGTTGGTATATTATTATATAAGCATATCACACTCTACTTGTAAGACGCTCTTGCAGAGAGAGGTAACGTAAGTCAGATCCACCTACTGTGTATGTGGTCGTGATTGTACCATGGTGACTTAAGTATAGCATGTTGCCTATGAATTAAGTCCTTGATTTAGGTTCCTTGTAGGGTTGTTGTTTGTTAACAACCATAAAATAAAAGAAAATAAAAAATGTTTTAAGACATCATTAAATTACTTCGTTCTTGACAGAGTAGTTATGTTAGAGCGGAACCGTAAACAATACTGAGATGTAATTATGTCTACGTCATTAGCATGCCGTGCATGCAAAGGTGAAAACCCTTGGAGACAATGACAACCCTTATAGATTGAGCCGATACCAGAAGTGCCTTGCACAATCAAGCATGGACACATCACAATTCACCGTTGCCATACGTAAATTGTGAGCTTATATCCTCATTTTTCCAAATTCCTACAACTGTGTGCCAATGACGTTAATTCAAAGTCAACAACATAATCTTGGCATAGGTTAGAAGCCTTGCTTCTCATGAATGCTGTCAAATCACTTTGCTTTGTACAATAGGTAATCCTTGCCAACTTAAAGGTGAAAATGTAGGAAAACAAGAATACTTGAAATTGTCTAGCTTGGTTGATCTGCTGTGGCGAGTTGTCTTAAGTTTTCAAACTAAAAACTCCCTTGAATCTGGCTCATAGATGTATCTGCTGCTAAAGTAAGAACTGATGTATGATATGCCTTCTTGGCATTGATCAAATTAAGCTGCGGGCGGATACTTGCAAAGTTTCCCATTTTTGTATACTCATAGCATATGCTCATCTTTGGAACTTTGATGCAAGATGCCTAAATTGAAGCCTTGCTTCACATAAGTGCTTTTGTGCTCATAGCCATCAGGTATGTCTGTTAGTACTATGTCACCCTAGCGTGCACAGACCTACAGTCTTAGAAACCACAAAATCGGAAACTACGAGAGTGAGCCCTCTGAAATCTGATGTGGAAGACTCGTTTAGTTGACCGCATTTATCTGTATTGTCTGATGGGATCCCTAAATTCTCGGGTTCTTATGTCTACACATCAAGGTAGTGACTGTAATGGAATTGATATTTTATTATCTAGTGCAGGTGACAGGTGGAAAAGGCTAAGGGTTATGCAAAAGGATATTATCTTTATGGACATTTCATTATTTAAATGCTCTTTATGAGCCAAGGCCATTTAAGTTCGGCCAACCAATGTGTATTGATTTTTGAGCATTGAAGAATCTATAAATAAATACGTGCAAGAGGGAAATGCTCACTCTTACACGGGGAGATTGCACCCAATGTTGTTTCTTTCTTCTCTCCTCTCCTCCTTTGTCTCTCACCATGCTCACATAGCAATCCGCTCTAAGAGGGGCACTTGCATGTGCTCTCTCGCTCGTTGTCTCTCTAGCTTTGTTCACGTGCAGTCTTGATTATGTGCTATGCGATTTGTCAAGTATGCAGATTTGTCGCTTTATGATTTGTATTGTGATATCTTGAGGTTTTTTGCAGAAACGCCGCACATCCATCTGTACTGAGACCGATGGGATCCCTAAATTCTCGGGTTCCTATGTCTACACATCAAGGTAGTGACTACAATGGAATTGATATTTTATTATCTAGTGTAGGTGACAGGTGGAAAAGGCTAAGATTTATGCAAATGATATCATCTTTATGGAAATTTCATTATTTAAATGCTCTTTATGAGCTAAGGCCATTTAAGTCCGGCCGGCCAATGTGTATTGATTTTTGAGCATTGAAGAATCTATAAATAAATACGTGCGAGAGGGAAATGCTCACTCTTGCACGAGGGGATATTGCACCCATGTTGTTTCTATTCTGTCCTCTCCTCCATTCTCTCTTTCCGTGCTGAAATCCGCTCTAGGAGGTGTGCCTGCACGTGCTCTCTCGCTCTGTTCTGCTCTCTATTTCTCTAGCTCTCTTCGCGTGCAATCTCGATTATGTGCTATGTGATTCATCAGGTATGAATTTTGTTGTTTTATGGTTTGTATTGTGTTATCTTGAGGTATTTTGTAGGGACTCTGTGAATCCGTCTGTAGCAATGGTATCAGAGCTTTGGAAACACTCCTCTCAACGCACAGGTGATGGAGAAACATATATACAAAGATAAGTACAAATTATGACCTAAACTTGCATAACTTTTCTTGAGAAGTTGTTTCACGTTGTCAGGCATTCTTTGGATGAAGATAAAGTCCCTAATCCATGCTAAAATCTTGCTGACTAGCCTCTAGTACATAGATGTACATAATGCTTTGAGTTTTCAAAGTGCTCTTGCAAAATTTATGTATAAAGGCTTGGTTTTGCTTAGTCCTTTGTAAGAGTTTTGGGTTGGTTGAACTCTTAAAAGGTAGTTTTCAATGAGTACTTTCAATCATACTTGATAGCCGGTGAATCAGACTCATACATCATAAGTTACATGCACTGGAAGTGGGTGGTTCCTTACTTAGAAAGTGGGTGCAGATGCATGCGAGGAAAGGCAAGTGGATTGATTTGATGGATTTAATTAGAAAAGGTGTGGCCGAGGATTTTTGGAAATAACCAAAGTGATAAGCTCCAAGACGGGCTTTACAGCGTCGCATTCGGTGCTCGGAGTCACCCGCCACGCCTCCGCCAAGATTGGTCAGTGTGGGGAGCAAAATAGAAAATTTATTGGCTTAAGTGGGGAGGTGGGAGGATGGTGCCAAGTGGCAATGGAGTATTCCCACATGGGGGGTAGCAAGTGGAAATTGGAGGGTATAAGGAGGGGAGTGGGTACCCCCTAAGGGTGTATCAAAGGAGCAAATGAAGCCTTCTTGCCTTGCCAATGAGGGCTCGTGGGTGTTGGGGGAGAGAGGGGGCGCCATTTTTCAGTTCCCACTGCCGCCCATGTGCCTGGCCACCTTTTTGGTCCACTGGACATCTCCCTTCCCCACTTGCCTTGGAACACATATCTAGGAATTGTGGGAAAAATACACAAAAACGGGACAATTTTTCTCATTCTCCCTTTTTGATAAGAGGCATGAACAATGTTCTAGGATGCACATTGTGTTTGTATGAAATTTTTAGTGGTTTGCATAGACTACTAAAATCACATATATGATGCTAAGCTTTTGAGTCTCAGAACTACAAACTTGTTCACAAATGACTACTATTGAACCTTCATTCTCAAGCATGACTCTTTTGGAGTAGGAATTGTGTCAAAACAAAATTTTTGGCCCAAACTCTAGGTTGAGCCTTGTCTAAAATGTACATGGTAATCAACCATGTGTCTATCAATGTAGTGCTGACAAAGAGAAAACAAGGAGTGTTACACTTAAACATGCTAATTGATGACAAAAAAGTAAATTTGCATCCTCCAACATATAGAACCAGATTGTTGTGACAAGAAAATATTGAGACTTTGGCTCAAACTTAAGATTGGGGCCATTGTATAAGCATCCTAGAATGGAGAGTCCAAAGGACGCATGGTCCTAACTTTTGGAGTTAAAATCTTAGGCCACAAGGTACTCCCGGTGTCCAAAGACCGGTTCAGGGTGCTTCTAAGGCTTGCTCATTCAAACTCAAGGCCAATAAACACACTATTCAAAGAAAATCCATTTCATTTGAACTTGAGGCCCATCCCTTTCAGCATGTTTTCCAAGCTTGCTTGTTTGAACTTGAGGCCGACCCCTTTCAACATGCTTCCCAAGCTTGTTTTCGGAGTCCAAAGGCGAAAACATGCTTCCAAGGTTTGTTCATTTGAATTTGAGGCCGATCCCTTGTACACAATAAACACAATATTAGGACAATATCTTTCATTCAAACTTGAGACAGATCCCTTTCAACATGCTTCCCAAGCTGCTCACTCAATCGAACTTGAGACAGATCCCTTTCAACATGCTTCCCAAGTTGCTTGGTAGCTCGAACTTGGGACTGATCCCAAGTTTTCGACTTGACTTTCACATACTAATTGGTGTGAGTTCACTTTAATTTGAATTTAAAAATGACGGACGTCAAATATGACGAGTGGAAGCGGGGGACTGGCCATCACTCCACATCTCATCGCCACACAGGGCTTCCCATTGCCATGTAGCCTCCTATTGTGATGATGTGCACTAAGACCGCTGCAACAAGAGCCAGGGGCATGTAGACTCCTATCGACCTGCGCTAAGACCGCTGCAATTGCAAGAGCCAAGGGCAGTGGAGGCATCTTGTGTCATGGCTGATGCATAGTAGATGTGGATGGTAGTATCGGTGGTGCATGGTGCATAGACGAGTGGAGGAGGCCCTACAACACCTGCAAGACCAGTTTGCCATGAATGGATATACATTGCATGATACAGATTGTTGCCCGAACCAGCTAAAGGTAGTGTTGCTGAGCACTGCATGAGTGGAGAGCACAAATCCATCAACATCAAGCATTCGCACACCGAGACAAGCTCCCCTTTATTGTTGCAAATTCAGATGGCGAGGAAGCTTGTCACAACGAGAAGCAACACAGGATGGCGTTGGGGTTGGTTTCAACTCTAGCTGCAAGTACACACTGTGATGCATACCAGATTGAATGCGTAGATAGGCGAAGGGAGCCCAATTGCAGCATCAACAGGTTGTCGCGAGTGGAATCACATGATGTGGATCTGTGCCCCAATAGCGAAAGGTGGTGCTTGCGGGTCATTTCATGAGCGGGGATCAAGCTACAATGCATTTTTCATGGCCAGTGCGCAGCAAACGGGGATGACGCTGAGTTTGTAGCAACTCCAACTCATTGTTTTTATCAATTTGGTAATTTCATGTGACTTTGAAGACTTGCCCATAGTCTCCAAGTGTGGCCGTCCCGCGCTTCTTTGACTTAAATTGGCGAGTTACCGAAGACACTAATGTGATATTTCATGCTGAATTACTTGAGTCACATATATATTTCATGAAAATTTTTTCCCATCTACGACAAGATTCTGTGAGCAAACGTTGTAGAGAGTCAAAGCACTTGGAGCGCATAATGTTAGGAGGATATTTCCAGAAAAGGAAAGGCTGGGCTACCATCATTGGTATTGGAGCTGTATCTCTCTCTCTCTCTCTCTCTCTCCCTCTCTCTCTCTCTCTCTCTCTCCTTCCTTCTCCTTCTTATCAATTTCATAATTTCCTTTTTGTATCTAGAAAGGGTAGAGGCTCGAACTAAAGTTCAAGCCTCTTGCACGTCTTCTTCTACATATATAGTAGAGCTTTAGCATCTACCATTTTTGTAGCTAGCCATGGTAGAGGCTCGAACTTAAGTTCGAGCCTTATATACATGCCATGATAGAAGCTCAGTACTTTAGAAAGTGCTTGTCATATCTAAAATATCTATACTACACAGCTTGGTTTCTATGTAAAAGTTCAAATTTCACCTCTAACCGGAACCAAATATGTTTTTACCTCCAAAAAGGTCACTAGTTTTAACAAATTCTCACCTTTGTATCTGAAAAACTCGTTGAAAGAGGAGTTATTTTTTTAAGGTAACAAGCATTAAACTCGGTTCAATAGACCTCCAAGTGCCCTAAATTGGACTAATTAACAATCATCAAACTCCTTCTAAATGACTTCCAAGTGCTCTAATGTCCTCATTATGTTATGACTAGACCAGAGTTCATCACATCATCTACCGAATACTATCAAGTGATGAGTGTCTTCAAAAAGCTAAAGTATGACAAAATGAAGGTGCTATCTAGAAAAAGAAGGAATTGAATTGATTGTGCCTACAAATAGAAGATAGCTCAAACTACACAAAATAACTAGGTTTTTGAGTAGCATTATAAAAAATGGGACTTGAATAATTCCCAAAATTTCTAAATATGTCTTTTGGTCAAAAAGTGACCGACAGCTCATTTTTCACCCAAAAAAGACCTAAAATGGACCAATTAAAAGGTGCCCTAAGGGGGAGATGATGTCAGCTAAGAGGAGAGATAAAATCCTTGGGATAAGAGCCAAAAAAATCCCCTTTTAATAGATGCAATTCCCTGCACATCTCTTTTGCTTATGGAGACTAGATTTTTTGGAGCTTTTGAGAGATACCCCAACTTCAAAAGCTTGTAACTCTCTCGTCTGTTGTCGGAATCAAGCATATGGATACTCTAAGAAGGTCTACATGACACAAGATTTATCTTTATGGTCTTGGTTTTCATCAATTTTAATCATGGTTTGGGTTAGGACTGTTTCCCGCCCGACTTTAAAGGTGTTCAACATAGGTGTTTTTCGCAACTTTATGGTGTTTCCTTCTGACTGTGTGGTGTGTGCAAGGCTATAGAGTTTCTTGTTTTCCTTCTTGTTTGCATGCTAACATCGTTTTGGTTCCCCCACAGAGGAGCAAGTGCTCCTGTGCTCCAATTCCTGTGAAATATGTCTATTCTGCAAGCAGTGAATGTAAAGGGGATGTGGGTCCTTATGGACAACTGCCTATGTATGTGCAAATTGTGGATAGCACTTGAGGCAGTCGTATAATTGGATTGCAGCCTTTGGAGGGTCATGAGGTTTTGTGAAGCCAAGCACTGGGGGCCGGGTTACCCAGTGTGAGGTGGATTAGGTATTGGAGCGATCCATCGACATCCCTTGAGTGTTCGATGTCACATGTAAGTGTTGTTGTGGCAATCAAACATGGCAAATGAGTTCCCACAGTTTCCTGGATTACCTAATGAAAATGCACAGACATTTATTGATAAGTTGGAAGTCAATTGCTTACTGTGAAATATACTAGACCAAGCTATATTGTTGCGGTTGGTGCAAGATAGTTTACAGGATGAGGCAAAGGTTTGGTTACACAATTTTGAGGAGTTGATGCAGACACAAAATCCAGGGGTGGTTTTGGACTACAATCGTGTGAAGAAAGATTTCCTAGCATAATACCAATCTATCGAAGTACTTGATGAAGTTTGGCACAAAATTCTGAGGTACACTCGGAGAGCTAATCAAAGTGTTGATGATTTTGTCATGCAGTTCACCCGTTTATGGGATAAATGGGCTTGGGATTTGGGAAACAAGATCCCTCCATCCATGTTAAAGAAGGACCGCTTTGTGGAAAACCTAAAAGAAAGTCTGAAGTTTAAGGTTGAGCTGAAAAGACCCATCACTTTCGAGGAGGCAGTCGCCATTGCCAGAGAGAAAGAATGGAAAGCTCAAAGGCTTAATGAATACGGGAAAGTGGTTCCTGAGGAAAATAATGGTAGCCAAAAAGAGGAGAATCAGGCAGAAGCTGGAGGCCAACCTGTTCAAGGGGCTGCTAGTACGGAACAGTTACAACGAAATATGCAAGACATGATGACCATGATGCAGGAATCATGACTTAGTATTCTTGGTGGTGGAGGTGGTCATGGTCATGGACGTGGTAGAGGGATGGCTCAGGCATGTGAAGCTCATCCCAATGCTAACCAGGGTCGTGGACAAGGTGGTTTTGAGCCGCAGAGGAGGTTCATTCCTACTTGTTATAATTGTGGTGAGCTTGGTCACATCAACACTTATTGTCCAAAGCCAACAAGGATGGGAGGGGATATGTTTCCACTTCCTCAACAGATTCCTAACAGAGATAATGATTATTCATTGGATATACGAGGAGATCAAGGTATTGGACGGGAAAATCAAGCCTCAACTTCTGGTGGTGATGTGGGTGTTGTGCGAGTCGAAAAGAAAGAAGCACATGTGCTGCCAGTAGGCAAAAGAGAGAGGGAAGGCTATGTAGCACCAGGGCCTAGTAGAAAGAAAGGGAAGGAGAAAGAGGGTGAAGATGCAAAATCCAAGAGAAAGAGAAAGCCCTGTAGACGATTTGAAGTGGTGGATTTACCATTGAGAGAAGGCCAAATAGCTTACAGTTTAAAGGAAGACCTGATTGGGAGGAAAGTAGATTGTACTTTTGGACAATTGATGAATATGGTGTCCAAACTTAAAAGGCACTGGAAGGCGTTAGTGAATCCAGAAAAAGAGCCAAAGCATGGACAAGTCAAAGTGTTGTCTCTGGGAGAGTTACCTGACATTTGTCCTGTGGTGAACGATTGGCACAAAGGTGTGGGCATTGGAGAAGCCTACATTGATGGAGGTGCTCAAGTTTGTGTGATCACACAATCATGTGTTGAGAGATTGGATCTCATTACTTGCGGAAGCTCGGGGTTTTGGATTCAACTAGCAAACCATGCCAAAGTGAATTGCTTGGGAATGATCAAGAATTTGGAAGTGGAAGTCTTTAACGTGAAGGTTATGGTAAACTTTCATGTTATGCCAGCTGGGTCTGGGAGCCTTTCCTCTCATTTTGGGACGACCTTGGTTGAGAGCTGTGGGTGCCGTGCAAGATTGGTGCAAGGGCACAATCGGTGTGCATGACAAGAAGGGTGAAAAGAGAGTGTTTGATATGACTACCAAATAGCGTATGGCACTTGAAGATGTGAGTGAGAATGATGAGTCTGAAACTACCGGTGATGATAGTTTTGAAGACTCAGAAAGTGGCACTATTTTGAGTTCTAGTGATGAGGGTGAAGTGTCATTATTGTTGTTGGATGAGGAACATAAAAAAATTAGTGAAGTGTTGCAAATATCAGGGAATATAAATGCTTCAATCCGTTTAAAGAAACTTGAAGAGTTGATGCAACCTAAACAGGAACTACTAATGAAGAAAGAGTTGATTCAAAATATGCTGAGTACTGATTTGACACAAGGAGAAAAAGGGAGTACTTAGCAATTTTGGACAAGTTTTCAAATCTTTTCATTACCTCATATCAGGAAATAGGGGGTTTTGTTGGGGATCCTGTGAAGATCGAGATAGTTGAAGGGGCCAAGCCAATACAACATAAATTAAGAAGGATGGGTAAAGAATAGATGAATGCTTTAAAGGAATAAATGGATAAGCTTTTGGACGCAGGGTTCATTGTGCCAGTGTATAATGTTGAATGGGTGAGCCCTGTAGTAGTCACTCCAAAGAAAGATGGGCGTTGGAGAGTTTGTGTTGATTACAAGCCACTAAATGCAGTGATAAAAAAAGATCCTTACCCTTTGCCTTTTATTGATCAATTGTTAGATGCAGTGGCTGGTTTTGAGATATACAGTGTCTGCGATGGGTATGCTTTTGTTGCCTTCCTTTTGGGTTGACAAATGAGCCAGGAGCCTTTGAAAGAAAAGTAGATTGGGTTCTTACCCCGTTCCTTGGGAAGTTTGTCAAAGAATTCATAGATGATTTTTGTGTATACAGTTTAAGAAAAGAGCATGTTCAAAAGCTTGAAATGACTTTTGCAAGGTATGATGAATGTGGGGGTCAGCTAAACCCTAAAAAATCTCATTTAGCACAGCCACGGGTGAAGCTTCTTGGGCATGTTATTTCAAAAAATGGGATTGACGTAGATCCAAAGAAAGTGGACGCTTTGTTGTTATTGTCATCTCCAAAAGATACCAGATAGTTGGCCACTTCCATACAGAAAGTTAAATATTTGTCTCGCATCATACCCTTGGCATTGCAACTATTATATCCATTGCAGCAAACAATCAAGAATGATCCCTTGGAATGGTCTCATGACTGTGATGAGGTTTTGGACAGAGTTAAAGAGGTTTTGAGTACACTTCCCATTATGCAGGCTTCTAATTGGGAAAAGGAGTTTTATGTTAACCCATCTGTGGGAGATGATGCTATTGGAACTATGTTATTGCAAAGGGGAAAGTAATCTGAGTATATGAAGCCTGTTCATTATGCTAGCAGAGTGAAGACACGTCATGAAAGAGATTTTTCTGAAAATGAATTGGTGATGACCAATATGGTTTATGCTTGCAGACAAGTTAGACACTACTTGCTGCAAAAGTCATTCACTTTTCTCACCAGTTATTCATTGCTTCCCTAGCTGTTCAATAATTCAAATATATCAAAAATAGTGATGAAATGGTTTATTGAGCTTCAGGAGTTTCAGTTCACCTTTTTGGTAGAGGAAAGTTCTCAGGCTACTCTGGCAGATCTTCTCACTTACAAGGATACTCCAATTTTGGTTAAAGAAGAGGTGGTGCGAAAGAAGGAAGTCGAGACTCTTGCTATCCCTAATGCTTCACTGTTATACTTTGATGGTTCTTATCAAAGAAGTCATGATGCTGCTTCAGGAGGCATTGTTATTTATGATGCACAAGGAAAGCTTATGAGAAAGCAAGGGCTGAAACTTGATGCAAAGAGTAACAATGAAGCAGAATACATGTCTCTTGAATGTAGTTTGCATATTTGCTTACAATTGGGAATTAGACACTTGCAAATCAAAGGAGATGCTTTGTTGGTTGTGAAGCTAGTGTTGGGAGTATGGAAAAATAAGAACCCTAAACTGAAAAATTTATTCTTCAAAGTGAAAGCGCTGCTCAAAAATCTTGAAGCATGGAGTTTGCAGCATATTGAGAGGTATTTAAATGAAGAAGCTCATGATGCTACCCAAGAGATGATCACTTGTGTGTTTGTGGTAAAGGCAAATGTCCCTCTATATCATGAGAGGGAAACCTTATCAAAGGAAGTGGATTTTCTATTGACAGGTTCTCTACCTGAAGGTTTACCGTCTTCTAAAAAGTACGCGTTTATAAGAAAAGCCAAGAAATACAAAAAATGCTTGATGATGTGCTTTACATGAAAGGGGGTGACTTGGTTTTGTGTTGTGTGCCTTGGAAAGAGGAAATTTACAAAATCCTGGAAGAAAATCATGAGGGATCTTGTGGAGGCCATTTTGTTATGAAGATCATGTTGCATAAGGTCTTGCCAAAGGTTATATATGGCCGAGTGTTCAACGGGATGTTAATCATTGGTGCAAATCGTGTCTGCGTTGTCAAAGGACGGGAAAGAGAATTTTGAAGCGTGGATTGCGGAAGACAATTCTAGCTTTTGATGTGTTTGAGAAATGGGGTCTCGATGCCATTGGACCCTTACCTATGACTAGCAAAAGAAATACTTACATCTTGACCGTAGTGGATTATTTGTCACGATGGGCAGAAGCCAACGCTGTCAAACAGATTACCAGTAAAGAGATGGGAGAATTTTTTTATGAGTGCATATGTTGCAAATTTGGTGTGCCACTAGAGCTACTTTCTGATAGAGGACCAGGATTTAGAGGAGAGCTATTTGATTTCTTATGCAAAAAGCTCAATATATAGCATAGGTACAGTTCTCGCTATTATCCACAATGCAATGGTCTTAATGAAAGGTTCAATGGAGAGTTGGTAAAGATTTTGACAAAGATGACTCAGACACATGGGAAGACTTGGGATTCAGAGTTGCCGTGTGCATTATGGGCCTATAGAACTGCTATCAAAATGAGCACATGATTTTCCCCTTACCACTTGGTTTATGGCAAGGAAGCTTCATTGCCAATTGAAGTGGAAATTCTTGCTCTCAAGTTGTTGTCATTGGAAGATGAGGAGCAAACAAATGCATGGACGAAAAGGTTATTGGATTTACAATGCTTGCAATTTGATAGAGTTTTAGCTTTGGGTTACTATGAGGAACTGTCAAGAAAGGCTCAATAAAAAGCCAATGATGCATTAGGAAAGAAATGGACTCATTTTCGGGCCTTTCAACTCTAGTGAGAGAATGCTCCTTAGCCAATAGGAAGAAGGCTAACGTTACGTTGAAAAACATTTTTTCTCATTTTGAAAATGTCCATGAGAACCATTTTGGTGAAATTGTCACTATCATCAGAAAAGTAAGGCGCTTGATAATGACATCTGGCACAAGCGCCGAACGCCTTTTTATGACCCGTTGTTGCTATCATATAAAGTGAAGTACTTGTACTTGTGCATCTCGCACAAGTATCAATCACCTTTTTATGAAGTACTCGCAATTTAAATTCGAACAGATTGTACTTGATAGTGATTAATAGGTACTATTTAAGACTATGAAGGAGTCAGAACCAAGCGAATAGAGGCGCTTGAGGGGTCTCTGGGACCTCTATTCGCTTGGTTCTGACCTTAGGAGGCCCTAGGATTAAGATATAGAACTTTTTAAGCCCACGGATGCATCCGGAACGTCCAAAAACCATAGGATAGCTCTTTAAAACACTGAAATCTGACGTCTCTAGCTCAAGATATAGCATTTTTAAAACTAGGGCCTCATGAGGTCAGTACCAAGCGAATAGAGGCCCTTGAGGGGTCAGATTTAAAGGCCCTTGAGGGGTCAGATTTCAGTGACCCCTCAAGGGCCTTTAAATCTGACCCCTCAAGGGCCTCTATTCGCTTGGTACTGACCTCATGAGGCCCTAGTTTTAAAAATGCTATATCTTGAGCTAGAGACGTCAGATTTCAGTGTTTTAAAGAGCTATCCTATGGTTTTTGGACGTTCCGGATGCATCCGTGGGCTTAAAAAGTTCTATATCTTAATCCTAGGGCCTCCTAAGGTCAGAACCAAGCGAATAGAGGTCCCAGAGACCCCTCAAGCGCCTCTATTCGCTTGGTTCTGACTCCTTCATAGTCTTAATAGTACCTATCAATCACTATCAAGTACAATCTGTTCGAATTTAAATTGCGAGTACTTCATAAAAAGGTGATTGATACTTGTGCCTCTATTCCGTGGCATTATTTTTGTATTTTGAAAACAACTCTTATGTGTTTTCTCTCATTGCACATCACATCACTCATTAAGATTCACAGACATGGAATTTTGTGTACACTTAAGTTGGGCTCTCGAAAAGCATTTTGTACGAGCATGCATTTAAGTGATTGAGAAAACTTTTACGTATGTACTATGAGAAATACAATTCCAAAAAAAAACTTTTGCATTTTTCATAATTACCTCTCTCTATGCTGAGTTGGCGTTTCTTACAGGGCCCAAAATTGAGTCCAAGTTTCTCTTAATGCGTAGAGGATAAGAAAATTGAAAAGGGTGATTTGGTGTTGCGATACAATAGTAAGTTGGACAATACCTTCCAAAAGAAATTTCAAATCAAATGGGAAGGTCCTTTTACTGTTGTGAATAAATTTGAAAATGACACATATCAGTTGGCAGACTTAAATGGTGCACAACATAAATATCGTGTCAGTGGTTATAGATTGAAGAAGTATCTGGCGTGTTTGATGACAATTGTGACTGATGAAATTATATCAATAGAAGGAGACAATGCAGAAACATATGAAAATGTGGATGAGGTTTCTGGGGATGAGATGCAGTAGTTGTTCACCCTAGACACCTCTGCTTGTCATGAATGATCAAGCAGGCTAGGGGGGTTGGCAAGCTATGTCAATAAATTTTTTGGATGAAGATAAAGTCCCTAATCAATGCTAAAAAGCTTGCTCACTAGCCTCAAGTACATAGATGTACATAATGCTTTGAGTTTTCAGAGTTCTCTTGTAAAATTTATGTATAAAGGCTTGGTTTTGCTTAGTCCTTTGCAAGAGTTTTGGGTTGGTTAAACTCTTAAAAGGTGGTTTTCAATGAGTACTTTTAATCATGCTTGATAGCCGGTGAATCGGACTCATACATTATAAGTTATATGCATTGGAAGTGGGCGGTTCCTTACTTAGAAAGTGGGTGCGGATGCATGTGAGGAAAGGCAAGTGGGCTGATTTGATGGATTTAATTAGAAAAGGTGTGGCTGAGGATTTCTGGAAATAGCCGAACTGATAAGCTTCGAGCCTGGATTTACAGCGTCGCATTTGGTGCTCGAAGTCACCCGCTACGCCTCCCCCAAGATTGCTCGGTGTGAAGAGAAAATCAGAAAATTTATTGGCTTAAGTGGGGAGGTAGGAGGATGGTGCCAAGTGGCAATGGAGTAATCCCACATGGGGGGGAGCAAGTGGAAATTGGAGGGTATAAGGGGGGGAGTGGGTACCCCTTAAGGGTGTATCAAATGAGCAAATGAAGCCTCCTTGCCTTGCTAATGAGGGCTTGTGGGTGTTGGGGGAGAGAGGGGGTGCCCTTTTTTAGTTCCCACTACTGCCCAGGTGCCTGGCCATCTTTTTGGTCCACTGGACATCTCCCTTCCCCACTTGCCTTGGTCAAAAAGTGGCCGACATCTCATTTTTCACCCAAAAAAGGCCTAAAATGGACCAATTAAAAGGTGCCCAAAGGGGGAAATGATATCAGCTAAGAGGAGAGAGAAAATCCCTTGGGATAAGAGCCAAAAAAAAACCCTTTTAATAGCTGCAATTCCCTACACATCTCTTTTGCTTACAGAGACTAGCTTTTTTGGAGCTTTTGAGAGATACCCCAACTTCAAAGCTTGTAACTCTCCCGTCTGCTGTCGGAATCAAGCATAAGGATACTCTACGGAGGTCTACATGACACGAGATTTATCTTTATGGTCTTGGTTTTCATCAATTTTCATCATGGTTTGGGTTAGGGCTGTTTATGGCCCGACTTTACAGGTGTTTGACATAGGTGTTTTTCGCAGCTTTATGGTGTTTCCTTCCAACGGTGTGGTGTGTGCAAGGCTATAGAGGTTCTTGTTTTCCTTCTTGTTTGCACGCTAACAACATTTTGCTGAATTACCCATCATATTCATTAATTATGCCTTAATTGTATGTTTTTCCAAAAAAGAATACTAGGCATAGGATTAGTAGGTCAAATATGTCCATGTAATTAAAACAAAATTTGTTAACAGACCATGCCTGTAAATCTTAGAGGCACACTCAGTGTTGATAGTGCCATTAGGAAGCCAATTACGGTAAGTAGATTATAGCAGGTAAGACTAGTTTTACGAGAACAATTGCATCTCGAACTGCACCAAGGAGAAGATGAATTATAGGATTTTTTCATATGAGAGGAGCATGTACATATAGTAACATAGTTGAAATAATAATCAGAGAGACAAGATCTTCTACCTAAGGGTACTTCACGAGTGTATTTGACAAATTGATAATGCAAGAACCCTTACTCGAGAAGGCGTTGATGTAACCTAGCGAGAAACAAGCCCAAGATGACCTACTACCAAACTACATGGATTGAAAGCAACACGGCGTGCGATGCTGTTCATCATCGTGTAGAGGCTCATCACCGTGAAGAGCTACTCATTAACGTGAGCTCCTAACTATCATCACGACCAATGGCTTGTGGGAGCTTCAAAGCGCCCATACGATTGTCAAGCAAGCAGTT
This sequence comes from Adiantum capillus-veneris, assembly GCF_014529385.1. Taxonomy (NCBI): domain Eukaryota; kingdom Viridiplantae; phylum Streptophyta; class Polypodiopsida; order Polypodiales; family Pteridaceae; genus Adiantum; species Adiantum capillus-veneris. The sequence continues at coordinate 54,636,251 of NC_140939.1, read as the reverse complement.
TTGACGAGGACCGATTACATCTCTGACCAAGGCCAGCTTCACACACACACTTTCAACTGCATGGTATGCATGCCAACCACACAAACATTTTTTATTGCACCCACTATCTCTGTATAGGCTGTCATGAATTCCTCCGCTCTCAGGCACCTCACCAGACGTGATGGTGCAAATTCTATGCCACCCTTTCTCTTCACCTTTAACTGGGGTTGTTTCGACTCTAATTACTACAAGATGTTCACTCACTCTCTCTCTCTCTCTCTCTCTCACACACACACACACACACACACACACACACACACACACACACACACACACACACACACACACACACACACACACACACACACACATAGACACACACTTTTGTGGCCTGTGGTGCACGACGACAACATGCATGCAGAAAACTTTACCTCCGACTCTCCACCAACCAACCCTTTTTTTTTGTTTGTTTCTCTCCCTTAATTACCAATGGCTATCATCGCATCACTACCAACCCACCTTTTCAATCTCTCTCTCTCTCTCTCTCTCTCTCTCTCTCTCTCTCTCTCTCTCTCATGCATAGATGGCCCAAGTGATCTCTCTATCGTTGCGGCCGCTAGCCAATCCGGTGTACTGGATTTTTGCCACTCTCTCTCTCTCTCTCTCTCTCTCTCTCTCTCTCTCTCTCTCATTCTGACTCTCTCCTCTTCCTAACAAATTCTCTCTAGACTCTCTCCCGACTACCTACATGCAGCGGCTCCAATCTCTCTCTCTTAGCGGGCGACCACACAAACAGGGATACCTTTTCTCTCTCTTGATTAATGTCCACTACAGACGTCAAACTCTCTCACTGGCTAACTCTCTCTCTCTCTCTCTCTCTCTCTCTCTCTCTCTCTCTCTCTCTGCCCCTCGTAGTTCGACGACCTATAGAGGCGGATAGTGTTGAAGCTATTCATCAACTGATAACGACTCCTCCCCGCCTCCTTGTGAGGTCCCCACCCCGCCGTATCAACCAGCGGATTTGATGGTGAACCTGGTGGCCACTAGATCCATTGCGGAAGCAAACAAAATGGTTCAGGGTTCGACTAGCAGACGATCTCTCATCACAAGGTGAGTCAAGTTCGAGCCTACTAGCAAGGAGATCTAGCTCCACCTCCCAGGGGAAGCGTACTTAAACTATCTAGCGATCCTAAGACCCACCTTCCAAGAGGAGAGAAACCCCGAGTGCCTTTTTCCCCATGTTTCAGAGGCACGTACTCTCGAGATTTCATCGCTCTAGGTGCAATGAGTATTACTAATATCGAAGTAAGCACTATGGGGACAGAGAGTTCCCGACCAATCGGGACCACCCATCTCGTAGGCATTGGCAACCTGAGCCAAGCCCCCACTTTCCACCCCCATACTCACACTTCCTTGTGTGACCTAATTACTACCACAAATGTTGTTCAACATAAACATTCCTTGTTTTAATTTCGAAGCACATTGTTCGTTAAGACAGCCCTTCAACCAGTATTGCAAACAACACCAAGACAGTATTCTAGTAAAAATTCTACTCAAACTTATTCATTAAAATTCCAATGTTCTGGAGGTACAACATCCCCCCTCCAGCGAGAGTTCACTCCTCCCGTTGTCGCCTAGCTGCCCATACAACTAGGTATGTCCACCGCATAGAAAGCACGTCATGGACACTCCCACCGCATAGAAACCAAGACGTGGGTTCCCACCGCATAGAAAGCAAGTCGTGGGTATCCACCGCATAAAAAGCAAGTCGTGGATTCAAGAGTCCTTAACGAGGAACTCTGCCCCCTGTGATCAGTAGGGGGGTCAGGACTGATTCAACATTGGAAATAAAATGAACATGTCGAGCTAAATTTTCCCTAGCAGACATTCTTTCCTATTGCAACCAGCATACCCATCAATCATTTCCTTCCTACTTTAGAACTTAATGTACGATGAATTCAATGCCGAGGTTTCCGTCAGATTTCTCCAACATGTTTGGGGATATGTTCATTCCTAACTAAACGTGTGCAATGTTAAATTAAACAACTTGAATGAAGTTATGACCTACCTCTTCCATTTCTTTGTCGATGGCCCGTGAGATGGCCGGTAATTGTTCGTCCATGGGAGCTTTTTCCTTCCCGTTCACCTTGCTCGTTCCTGCCTCGTGGTCGTGGGCTCCACCAAAGCGAGTCCTCTTAACCGGGGCCATTTTTAAACTCACTACTTTAAATAATTAACTTGGAGAAAAGATCTAATGTCCGCAAGCGTCATAACAAGCCATATGATAGATTAGCAACATCAAACAATGCCTGCTACATGAGAGCTTTAGATTTTTCCATATAGCAATCATTATGGATGATGCATATTCCTATGGGAACCTGCTCTAATGATAATTACTCGACTTACGTGATTAAGAATAGTAGGATTTCACTAATGGAATTATGAGAGAGATGAATTAAGTATGATTAATCTCTTTCCTCGCAACTAGATGATGCAGAGTTATCTTATGCATATGTGAGAGGAAAGTCAACTCGTAGAGATTTAATAACAGATTAATTTTTCCTTAATTACACCTTAATGCATAAAGGAAATGAATTTAATTTAGTTACAGTATTAATGGGTGATAGAAAAAGTGATTCTCTTAAATCTACACAATTACTAGCTTATCGACTAATTACTATGCCGCCTACAGAGAGAAAATTCTAATAATTATACACTAATCATTAATCGAGAATGATGAATGGCTGATAATTCAGCTATGGAATGATGATTACATAATAGGATATGGTTAAAGAGAATTTAGAGAGTAATTATAGAGAATTACGACTAGGAATAAGCATAACAGACGAGGAATTTAGATGGTAGAGACAGGAATTTACAGATAGCATTAATTAAACCGTGGTTACCGTGATTAAGGGCTGATAATCTTCTCGATTTTTTGATCTAATCGAGCTTCGTGAGATGAGAATTCGGCAGCACCTTCCTCCTTGCTTCTCCTTCAAAAGGTGTGTGAACCGGCAGCACCTTCCCAGTGTGTGTAGGTGTGTGTGTATGCACTGTGTGTGTGTATGAGCATAAGTGTGTGTGTGTGTGTGTGTAGGTCTTTAAATAGGCTCCTACAGGCTGAAAATCGACCTGGGTTGCTAAATGCATCTGGGAGCTTCTCCAGTTAAGCATGGCAAGTCTAGTTCCCTACTCACCAAGTGTCAGGTTGGCTAGTTTAACTGACTCTAAGACTTAGTTACTGGCTTGGCAGCTTTCCCAGGACTCCCACAAGGCAAGAGGGTGCCCCCTAGGTCCTGGAACTTGTTCCCACACAGCCCCAGGCTCCGGTGCCTCCCCGCTCAATTTTTGGAAAAATTGATTTTTGGCTAAAACGGGTCATACGAGTCGGATTTTGATGCCGTAAATTGCTATACGGAGCTCTAACTAAGACGTAGTGGACCAAGTACCTGCCATATTTAGCAGCCCCCGTGGTCTGAAAATGCATTTTTTTGAAATTCGGGGTACGGGTGCAGGTTTTCGAGACGATCAAAACTGGACGGGTCGGGTGACCAAAAACTTGCTATTTTTGGATTTTTTTTTACAAAAATTATTTTAATTCACATTTCGAAGTTTTAAAACATTCTAAATATCATGGCACTGACAGAATCTGGAAAACTGCTAAAAATAGTAACTTTTTCCATTATGTTCATTTCATGGTACAATGGTGCTCTTTTGATCGGGGTCAGAGACCTTACAACCTCCCCAACGTGAAAAATTTGAGATGTCCTCATCTCAAGAATGTGTTTGGGTAATCTCGTATGAGCGTTAGTTCGTCCTCCCAAGTTGCATCTTCTTCAGGGTAATCCTTCCACTTTACCAGATGCTCCGTGATAGTTCTGTTGCGTAACTTCCTTTCCCTTGTTTCCAGTACGTAGTCAGGTTGGAGCTCGAGAACTCCTTGTGCTGGCATGACTATCTGATCTGAGTCCAAGAATTGATTAGGGTTAGGAATATAGGGTTTGAGTAAGTTGACGTGAAATACATCATGAACCTTCAAGTTTGCAGGTAACTTTAGCTTGTAGGCTTGGTCACTCTCAACCTTAACGATCTCGAATGGTCCACAATGCCTTGGGCTAAGCTTCTTATATCTGCCTAGTGATAAGTTACTTTTCTTTGGTCGGACTCGCAGAAAAACCTTATCCCCTTCTTTGAAAGTTCTTTCGGAACGGTTCTTATCTGCATAGTGCTTCTGTCTATCCTGAGCGGCTTGAATGTCCTGGCGAATAGCTCTAGTTTGTGCTTCCATATCTTCTAACATCTTTCTAGAGGCTTCTACCCTGATGGTTGGATCTGAGAAGTTCAGTGGTGCTAAACAGTCCTGTCCATAAAGAGCTTTGAAAGGTGACATTCCAATGCTTCTGTGTTCGGCAGAATTATAAGCATACTCCACCAAAGGTAGATATTGTAACCACTTCTTTGGCTCTTGCGAACAATAGGCTCTGAGAATTTCCTCGATGACTTGATTAACTCTTTCAGTTTGCCCATTCGTCAGGGGATGATACACTGTACTGAAAGCTAAATGTGACCCAATAGAATGGAAAAGAGAAGTCCAAAATTTTGATGTAAACTTGGCATCTCTATCACTGACGATACGCTTGGGCAGACCATGTAACCTAAAAATCTCCTTGATGAATACTCGAGTAATATCTGAAGCAGTAAAGGTTGTCTTTACGGGTATTAGATGAGCCGCTTTTGTGAGCATATCAACAACCACGAAAATAGAATCATACCCTCCTGTAGAAGGTAATCCTGTAACAAAATCCATACTAATGCATTCCCATTTCATCTGGGGTATGTCGAGAGGTTGAAGTTGCCCTGGTAACTTGATTCTTTTGGCCTTTATCCACTGAAAAGAAAGACATTGCCTCACATAGCGAAGTATGTCTCCTTTCATCCCAGACCAAAAATAACTCCTCCTGACAGCGTGAAGAGTCTTAGCATAGCCTGGATGTAGGGCTATCGTGCGCTTCATACAAGCTGGTCTTTTTTAAGGTTGGATCTCTGGGTACACAGAGTCTATGTCTGTAGTAAAGACATACTCCCATAAGAGAGTAATCTTTAGCTTCAGGCATCTTATTCTGCTGGACTAGAGATACTATATGCTGGTATTATGGATCTACTAAAGATGCTTCTTTGATTCTATCCCATATAGGGTTATTTGGAATAGAGATAGCTCCGAGAAAGGATTTTCGGCTAAGACCATCTACAACTGCATTTTCCTTCCCTGGTCTATACTTTATGTCAAAGTCATATTCCTGTAATAGCTCTATCCATCGTCGTTGTCGCATGTTGAGAATAGGTTGAGTAAAAATCCATTTTAAGCTCTTGTGGTATGTAACCAGCTGAAACTTGCGTTCGAGAAGATAATGTCTCCATAACTTCAGCGCGTGAATAACTTCTAAAAGTTCCAAATCATGAGTAGGATAATTCTTCTCATGATCTCTCAGCTTTCGCGAAGTATAAGCCACTGGTCTTCCTTCTTGAGTAAGAACTCCACCTAGAGCAAATTTGCTAGCATCGGTTGCTACTTCAAATTCCTTACTTAAATCTGGAAGCTTTAAAATAGTAGCTGAGACCAAGAACTCTTTTAGTTTAGCAAAGCTAGACTCGTGCTCGGTCTTCCATTCGATCCTCATCCCTTTCTTTTGGAGTTCCGTCAAAGGTGCAACAATACGTGCATAGTCCTTGACAAAAATCCTGTCATCCCATTATTCCAAGAAATCCTCTTACTTCGCTGACGGTGGATGGTTGAGGCCAATCAAAGATGTCCTTGACCTTGTCTGGGTCCACTGAAATCCCCTCAGCCGATATGAAAAATCCAAGATAGTTGACCTTTGGTGAGCAAAAAGTGCACTTGCTCTCTTTACCGTAAAGCTGATGTTCTCGAAGGAGATCAAGTACCTTGCGAACATGATCTTTGTGATCTACTTCGTTCTTAGAGTAGACCAGAATGTCATCAAAGAAAACCAAGACAAAGTCATCCAGATAGGGGCTGAAAATATCGTGCATAAGTCGATTGAAGCTTGTAGGAGCATTTGTTAGAACAAAAGACATTACTGTGAACTCGTAGTGCCCATACCTAGTATTGAAAGCCGTCTTTGGAATATCCGTTTCCTTGATCCTGATTTGGTAATATCCCGACCTTAGATCAATCTTAGTAAACATTTTGGCGCCGTGGAGCCTGTCCAAGAGTTCGTCAATCCTTGGAATTGGATACTTATTCTTGAGAGTTACCTGATTTAGTCCACGATAGTCTATGCATAGCCTTAAGGTTCCATCCTTCTTCTTCTGAAAAAGAACTGGAGCACCCGAAGGAGAAGTACTGGGTCGAATGAATCCTTGCTCAATGAGTTGCCTAAGTTGTTCCTTGAGTTCGATGGCCTCTGGAAGTGACATCTTATAAGGTCTTTTTGAGATAGGTTCACATCCAGGGATAGTCTCAATCTCATAATCTACCTCTCTGTGTGGTGGAAGATTCGTAAGGTCTTCTGGGAACACATCATCATATTCCCTCAACCAGTTTGGTCGAAGTGAGGTATCTGATCGGTCCACTTTGTTGAGTTTAACCACATAAATTTGCTGACCCTTCCTTAGTCCCTTCAAAAGTCTGCTGGCCTTATTTAGAGTAGCCTTAGGTCTCCCATTTTCCCCCTGGATTAAGGCTTCATTACCCAAGTTATTTGTAAAGGTAAAGTTCCCTTGTGCACAATGTATGTGGGCCCTAGTTTGCTTTAGCCAGTCCATCCCTACTATCCCATCAAAGAATCCGAAGGGTAGGGTTCGAAATTGGGCAGAAGTTGGGTGTCCCCCTAAATCAAAATCGATTTTTCCTGCAGAATGTTGAGATACTACTTCCTTGCCGTTTGCTAACTCTACAACTAGCTTGCTTGTTGGATAATTATCTAGCTTTAGCTTCCTCATGTATCTGGGTGAAAGGAATGAAAGAGTACTACCACAATCTATAAGGAAGTTTACTTGTTCACCTCTGAGAGATCCTGGCGTATGAATGACTGCGTATTGTTTGCAACCATTGGGATTGTCAATTGTAGCATGTAGGTTTGCTCTCTCCGCTGCTTCGTCACCCATAGTTGGTTGTACCACTGCGGCATTCACTCTGGCGGTAGCTCCACGCCCTCGCCCTCTGTTCATCCTTCCTCGTCCTCCTCTTCCATTAGCTTGGCCATGCCCACGGGTATTCAAGGATATGGCATTGGCATTGGTTGCCTGAATGTTCTTGGGGCAATTGGATCTATAATGCCCATGCTCGCCGCAGCCATAGCATCGAACATCAGGGAACTTCATGGTTGTGGTGGTAGCCACAATAGGGCGCTGGTTATACGCTTGGTTGGCTGGCCTGTTATCCCAAGCAGTGGTCCTTGCACTCTTTGCCCAATGATTCCTCCTGTTCTGATTAGCCCTTTGTACTTCGAGAGCTAGAGGTTTGGCCCTTAACAAGGCATCCTGTAGTGTCGTCGGCCTGAGAGCTTCCAACCGAGTATTCAGGGGATCGATTAGTCCTTGGCAGAACCTTGCGACCTATTGTTCCAAGGTCATCTTAGGAGCATATCTCCGAAGAGTGACAAAATTTGCATAGTATTCTTCGGCAGATGAATTCAGCTGCCAAAGTGAAAAGAATTCATTCATCCTCAAGGTTCTATAGGCAGGTGGTAAATAACGTCCCATTATTGCAGCTTTGATGTCTTCCCAGGACTGGGAAGATCCCTTAATATCCATGTCCCTGCAATGTTGCTTCCACCATATCTTGGCATCGCCAGTCAAGCGGAACATCGCAAGCATGGTCTGATTTACGGGTTGGGTCCCCGCAGCTTCAAAGTAATCGTCCATGGATTCCATCCATACTTCCGCATCTCTCTCCACATTTGCCCCTTCGCCCTTAAAGATCGGAGGTTGGGATTGCTTAAGGAGGAGCTTTTTCTCTTGTGCTGCCGAGTACAGAGCAACAGGCGGTACCTAAAGGGATTGTACGAATTCTTGATACATTACTTGGATTTCAAAATAGACACGAGACTTTAAATAAAATTCAAGATTCTACTTTATCAAGAGACAGAGATTCAGAGACAAAAAGCACTTTATTGATGAAAATTTATTACAATTGAAACCCCTCAAGGTTTAGGATAACTGATGATCAGCTTATTACATGGCTTTATGGATTGCGTATAAAATACGCCTAGGAGATGGTATTCACATGATGCACTACTTCATTCGTGTAATAGTTTCTATACTCATTCTTGAGTGGATAATAAACTAAGATATCAAGCCGGAGTTCCGCTTTCAATAATCCAAAGGTTTTGACTCGGTTCGCTGGGATCACGTTGGTGACCTTCTCCAAGATCCAGTCGTTGATAGTTTGATTGGAGTTGTCTGAAACAGTCTGGTCCAATCGTGTAGGCACCACGTAGAATATCTCTATTACCCTCAACTCTTCTCCCCAACGTATCTTCTTCAAGTAGGTAGCCAGGCATCCTAGCTTCCGAGTGTTGATGTAGTAAACCCCTCCTGGAAATGTCCAATCAAGTTCCCATCCTTTGCCAATGCGAGTGGAGTGTGGCGTATAAGCCTTCAACAGTATCTCTATGACATCTCGCCTGAACTGGTAAAGTGGGGATCTTCGAGCTTGCTCATAAATAAGCTCAAACACTTGGAACTTCCGATATTCGAGCACGGGGTCTTCCTGCAACACCAATGCAAGGAATTTGGATCAACTACCTATATACTTTCAGTTCCTTTTAAATGTTCAAACAATACGACTTTATTTCACAGCCTAACCTAGGCTCTGATACCAGGTGTGAGGTCCCCACCCCGCCGTATCAACCAGCGGATTTGATGGTGAACCTGGTGGCCACTAGATCTATTGCGGAAGAAAACAAAATGGTTCAGGGTTCGACTAGCGGACGATCTCTCATCACAAGGTGAGTCGAGTTCGAGCCTACTAGCAAGGAGATCTAGCTCCACCTCACAGGGGAAGCGTACTTAAACTATCTAGCGATCCTAAGACCCACCTTCCAAGAGGAGAGAAACCCCGAGTGCCTTTTTCCCCATGTTTCAGAGGTACGTACTCTCGAGATTTCACCGCTCTAGGTGCAATGAGTATTACTAATATCGAAGTAAGCACTATGGAGACAGAGAGTTCTCGACCAATCGGGACCACCCATCTCGTAGGCATTGGCAACCTGAGCCAAGCCCCCACTTTCCACCCCCATACTCACACTTCCTTGTGTGACCTAATTACTACCACAAAGGTTGTTCAACATAAACATTCCTTGTTTTAATTCCGAAGCACATTGTTTGTTAAGACAGCCCTTCAACCAGTATTGCAAACAACACCAAGACAGTATTCTAGTAAAAATTCTACTCAAACTTATTTATTAAAATTCCAATGTTCTGGAGGTACAACATCCCCCCTCTAGCGAGAGTTCACTCCTCCCGTTGTCGCCTAGCTTCCCATACAACTAGGTATGTCCACCGCATAGAAAGCACATCATGGACACTCCCACCGCATAGAAAGCAAGACGTGGGTTCCCACTGCATAGAAAAAATGTCGTGGGTATCCACCGCATAAAAAGCAAGTCGTGGATTCAAGAGTCCTTAACGAGGAACTCTTCCCCCTGTGATCAGTAGGGGGGTCAAGACTGATTCAACATTGGAAATAAAATGAACATGTCGAGCTAAATTTTCCCTAGCAGACATTCTTTCCTATTGCAACCAGCATACCCATCAATCATTTCCTTCCTACTTTAGAACTTAATGTACGATGAATTCAATGCCGAGGTTTCCGTCGGATTTCTCCAACATGTTTGGGGATATGTTCATTCCTAACTTAACGTGTGCAATGTTAAATTAAACAGCTTGAATGAAGTTATGACCTACCTCTTCCATTTCTTTGTCGATGGCCCGTGAGATGGCCGGTAATTGTTCGTCCATGGGAGCTTTTCCCTTCCCGTTCACCTTGCTCGTTCCTGCCTCTTGGTCGTGGGCTCCACCAAAGCGAGTCCTCTTAACCGGGGCCATTTTTAAACTCACTACTTTAAATAATTAACTTGGAGAAAAGATCTAATGTCCGCAAGCGTCATAACAAGCCAAATGATAGATTAGCAACATCAAACAATGCCTGCTACATGAGAGCTTTAGATTTTTCCATATAGCAATCATTATGGATGATGCATATTCCTATGGGAACCTGCTCTAAAGATAATTACTTGACTTACGTGATTAAGAATAGTAGGATTTCACTAATGGAATTATGAGAGAGATGAATTAAGTATGATTAATCTCTTTCCTAGCAACTAGATGATGCAGAGTTATCTTATGCATATGTGAGAGGAAAGTCAACTCGTAGAGATTTAATAACAGATTAATTTTTTCTTAATTACACCTTAATGCATAAAGGAAATGAATTTAATTTAGTTACAGTATTAATGGGTGATAGAAAAAGTGATTCTCTTAAATCTACACAATTACTAGCTTATCGACTAATTACTATGCCGCCTAGAGAGAGAAAATTTTAATAATTATACACTAATCATTAATCGAGAATGATGAATGGCTGATAATTCAACTATGGAATGATGATTATATAATAGGATATGGTTAAAGAGAATTTAGAGAGTAATTATAGAGAATTACGACTAGGAATAAGCATAACAGACGAGGAATTTAGATGGTAGAGGAAGGAATTTACAGATAGCATTAATTAAACCGTGGTTACCGTGATTAAGGGCTGATAATCTTCTCGATTTTCTGATCTAATCAAGATTCTTGAGATGAGAATTCGGCAGCACCTTCCTCCTTGCTTCTCCTTCAAAAGGTGTGTGAACCGGCAGCACCTTCCCAGTGTGTGTAGGTGTGTGTGTATGCACTGTGTGTGTGTGTGTGTGTGTGTGTGTGTGTGTGTGTGTGTGTGTGTGTGTGTGTGTGTGTATGAGCATAAGTGTGTGTGTGTGTGTGTGAAGTTCTTTAAATAGGCTCCTACAGGCTGAAAATCGCCCTGGGTTGCTAAATGCATCTGGGAGCTTCTCCAGTTAAGCATGGCAAGTCTAGTTCCCTACTCACCAAGTGTCAGGTTGGCTAGTTTAACTGACTCTGAGACTTAGTTACTGGCTTGGCAGCTTTCCCAGGACTCCCACAAGGCAAGAGGGTGCCCCCTAGCTGCCAAAGGTGGTATGCAAAAAGCTTCCTAACTCGAACCCTAGTCCATGAATTTATTTTCCATAGGAGGATATCTACAAGAAGTAGCATTGTATTATGACTTTTGAATGATTCTTATTAGCTATGAAAAATGTATTAATTGCTATCACCAAAGCTACTGTAGCACTCATGTAGTAGTAGGTGATATCTCACATGGGCATGGGAGATGGGATCCAAGGCCTCCATTAATCTAGGGACCTGACATTAAGCGAGCATTTTAGACCTTGTTGCGGATGTAAACCTAGGTTACTTACCTTTGTACCAAAATTTACTTCCCCTCATTGCACTACATTCATACACAGACTTTGCTTATATAAATTCCTTATCAGTTTAATTTCTAGGTGTATTTAAGGGGTATATATAAATATAAATATAAATAAATAAATAAATAAATAAATAAATAAATATATATATCATGCATGAGTATTTGGATATATATATATATATATCTAACAAGAGTATTTAAAATTTCTTTAACACAATCCCCCCCCTCTCTAATATTCTCGTTTGATAAATGCTCCATTAACTTTGCTTTCTTATGAGTTTCTCTTTTTATTTGTGACTCCAATTGATCTATGCTATCAAGTTGAATTGCAGAGTTTTTCGTCTAGCTAAGTTGTTTCACATTTCAATTTTAGCAAGATTATGTATAACTTTTTATTTATTTTCCAATTTAATTTATTTTTAGCTTTGCGATTGTCGAGTCAAGGTGCCAACACTGTGCGTTCTAAATGTGTAATCAAACACTAATATAAACTTGAATTCTAGATAGGCAGGATATTCTTTTATTTCATTGCAAATTACTAACACAAAATTACCACATTTTGGATTTGTTAAGTATACTTTGGAGTAAGTTTGACAGTTGCAACTTTCTCTTACTTGTGCCTCTATCTACACGCACACATTGGTATCTATATTTTCAACTACAATATACCATCTAGTAAGCTATGTAGATACCCACACAAACTAAGGTACTTTGCATTAATCAACAACAGTTTGTACGTCCTTTGATATACTCCAAAGTGGTGTCAAACAGATAGTAAATATTTTTTCTCAAGTTTATGTCTTGTCTGGTCTGTTGGTCACATGCACACAGATCCGCCGATTTAGGTAGTGTGTCAATGCTCATCCTGGTGTAGATCCACTGATTTAGGCAACACTACTTGTCCTTGCAGATCCGCCGATTTAGGAAGCACAACAACAAACTACAGATTCACGATTTATAAACACTACCAAGTGCAGATTCACCAATTTAGGCAGCATTAGTGCAAATTTTCCAATTTAGGCAGCACGTCTTCACTGATTTCGGCAACACCAATCACAAAATCATGTTGCAGTGGCTGGCCACCACTGTCCTTAGTATGATTTTTTTACCTCGGTATACAACATGAAGGATATTTGGATTTGGATTTGAAATGGGTACATGTTGGTAGATATTTGAAATTGGATTTGGAATGGGTATATGATGATTTTTTGTCGCGACAGTATTTATGGAATTGACAATGACATTGATGAGAATTGACTTATTGAATGATGAGTGTGACCAATGATATCCTGATTCATTAGGGTATGATATATACTGCTTATTATGGTGGTATGGGACACTAGAATAGGTAGTACGTGGATGACGACAGGCATCAGCACTGTTGTTTAGTTTCATAATTTTTTCTTTTACTATGCGATAGTTTTGACAGAGCATACTAATCACTATTTTTGACAAGTGTTGTTTAAATATTTGAGAAATATTCTTATCTTTTGTAACTCAGGACAATTTCTTAACGGAGAGGTATGTAATGGGATTGATAGTTTATTATCTAGTGCAGGTGATAGGTGGAAAAGGCTAAGGGTTATGCAAAAGGATATCATCTTTATGGACATTTCATTATTTAAATGCTCTTTATGAGCTGAGTCCATTTAAGTCTGGCCATCCAATGTGTATCAATTTTTGAGCATTGAAGAATCTATAAATAAATACGTGCAAGAGGGAAATGTTCACTCTTGCACGTGGGGAGATTGCACCCGATGTTGTGTCTTTCTTCTCTTCTCTCCTCCCTTCTCTCTCTCGCCGTGATGACGTAGCACTCTGCTCTAGGAGGTGCACCTGTACGTGCTCTCTCGCTCTCTTCGCTCTTTGTCTCTCTAGCTTTATTTGCATGCAATCTTGATTATGTGCTATGCGATTTGTTAGGTATGCAGATTTGTCCTTTTATGGTTTGTATTGTGTTATCTTGAGGTATTTTGTATGGATGCCACACATCCGTTTGTAGCAGTGACATGATAGAAATAATGTATAGCACAAGGGTGCCAAATATCAAAATTGAACGCCGAGATGTAAGAACCAAAGGCATAGCAACTGATCGAACCCCTTCTAGAGCACTTGTCAATGGACATGATACGAGAGATATAGTGGTGGAAGAACCTAGAATGATAAGGGTGGTAGCAGAAACTCAAAGAACACAACATTCTGAAGAGGATAAGTGTGTGCCAAAGAAGTACAGTGGATTGAGAGATCCATACACTCATGTTTCCATTTTTAAGCAAGTCTTATGAACGAATGAAGTGGCGGATTTCCACACATAGTACGAGGGAGCTGGTTTGACACTGGAGGGAATTACGTTGACTTGGTTTCAACCACTAAATAATAGAGATTTTTTGAACATTGATAAGATCTTATGAGAGTTTGCAGAGCAATTCTCTAAGAGGGGAATCAAGCACAACATGGTAATTTATGCCTTCAATAGGTAGAAAGAAAATGAAAAGGTGAAGGAAGCTTCACTTTGTTTCAAGTAATACATCAAAATATGTCTAGTGCAAGAGTTACCAGAGGATAATCTCTTATAAATTCTAGGGCTTGAGAAATGACACTCTCAAAAAGGACTTACACTTAAAAGCATGCACAGCATTTGAACAAGTTACTAGGGAAGCATTGTACCTGGTTGACAATTTCAAAACATACAACAAGGTAATTGAGGACATAGAGACCAATACTAGCAGTGCCTCTTCTACCATGGATGACTTTACTATAAAACGTAGTGCTCCTACTTCAATCACACAAAATATGAACCAATTTGTCAAAAAAGTGGTTTGTAGAAGTAATCAAACCTACAAGGCAAATACTAATATGAGACTGCAACAACCACAAGAAGTCAATGCTCAATGAATGTTGAAGTGGTGTGCCATAGAGAAAAAATACACAAACCATGACACTAGTGAGTGTTACTACAATTGAAATTATGTGAGGAAAAGGCCGCATCAGCTGTCGACTGTACAAAAATTGCCACCAACTCCAAGGTACCAGATTGAACTTAACAGCATGATACATGGAGGGGACTAATTACAACCAGTATTGGGGCAAAGACCGCCTTTAACTCATGACAATCAGGCCATTGTATGTTACGCACAACTGGTAGAATCTCTCATAACTCAGCTGATGATGCCACCAATTGTGCATTATGAGGAACCAATTGAGGGTAACATGAGGGAGACAAAGGGTGTAGCTTATACCCCTAACGAGAGTCCATTTTGGGCTAGTGCGGATGAAACTACTGAATCTTCATATGTGGCTCAAAGATCTAGAAATCAATTCACGATGGAAAAAATTACACTAATGTCCATAGCAAACCAGAACTACAAGCCTAGGAGTTACCCATCGAGGACAGAACAAACAATGGAGGCATCACCAGCAGTTCGATCGGAGGACCCACTTATGAACTTGGAGGTGACCATTGGGCAAGAGAATGTCCCCATAAGGGTCAACGAACAAATTTTTTTTGGATTTTGTGGTGGGTGTGGTAGAGACCACCTGATTCAAAATTGTGCAAAGAACCTTGACACTTTGGAAAAAGCAATTGTCAATGTCATAGAAATTTTACCATGCACGGGAGGATTGGAGTCTGAGCCCACAGTTCCAGTCAAAGTGATGACTAGAGCTCAAGCTCAGGAACCAACAAAAAATCAGCCTATAGCGGATGATTTGAAACTTTTTGAACAAACTGAATTTTAAAATGGATCAATTCAAATCATGGAAAACCAAACATGACAAAATGAAAACAAAGAGGTTGAGCGAGAAAAGAACATTGGAAACGGAATTGAACCAAACAAAAGAACTGCTTAGACAGGAGCAGAGAGCAAGAAAGACACAAAGGGATCAAAAGAGTCCAAGATTGACTTGGGAGATTCAGTCTTGTGGAGAAGGTGAATGAGCAACTAGCCGCGATGTTGCAAGCCTTGGAGGTTTGCAAAAGACTTGGAGAAACAACTCAAGCCCTGCTACATCTTGGAGGTCCAAAAACTCTTGAGCCTGTAACGCATGAGCTGGGAAAATAAAACACAGGAATACAGGGGGAAACCAACACATGTGAAAACATAATATTCAAGGATTTTGTGACCGATGTGAAAAGGATCATTTGCCCATAAATTGTGCTCAGAATCCGAATAATAAAATCAAATCTATGGGAATGAACAGGGAGGAGCCCCGTACTACTGGGTTTATATTCAGAGAACAGAGATCCTAGGGATCACGTGGCAGCATTTGTGCGTGTCATTAGAACTGAGGAAGTCCTATACTTTCAAATTCAATTTGCAGGATTTGGACTAATCCTCAAAGAGGATGCTGCCACCTGGTTCGATTCTGTAGAACGTGGGGATTTTGAGTCAATTGAGGAGGTATTTGACGAGTTTATAGAGAAATTCTCTCAAAGAGGGATAGCTCACAACACCGTCTCACAAATCCATAAATTCAAGCAGAAAGAAGGGGAATCCAAACAAAAAGCAGCCTTACGATTCATGAAAAGATATGTGAAGTTCTGTCTATTAGAAAGACTGCCAACCCAGTCAAGGTCAATGCTGTAAGATCCCCAATTTTTGGGTCTCTTTTTAAAATAAGAAAAATAGTTATCAATATCTATTTTGTCAAATTTTGGATTAGAATGTTCGCTTGGCAGTGTTGTAAGGTTCTAAAGAAATAAGCAAGGTCGTTTCCATGTTCTAGTAGGTCAAATAGATGTTTGGTTCAGTTTTGGAAAATTCTATTTTTTAAAAGTTTTTTCATGCTTTTGAGTGTTTTTTTTTTCAAAAAGCAGGCTCAGATCCTTACTCTACGAGCTTCGGGAAAGCTATGGTTCAATTTTATAAAACCCGTTTTTCCAACACTTTTTATGCTATTTTTAGCTTTTTATGATTTTTAGTGAAAAACGAGTCCGCTTTCTTCCTCCAGTGGATGAGGGAACTTGTGGTTCAATTTTAGAAAATTTTACTTATTTTTTTCTTTTTACGCTATTTTTAGGTTTTTGTGCTTTTCGGCATTTTTTGAAAAATCTACGTGCTTTTTGGGATGACCTAAATGTAAAAATATTATTTTTAGTCTCCGTCTGATTTAAAAATGACTATTTGGAGAAAAAAATGGGATTGAACAAAATTTTTACGAGAATTATTTTTATAAAAAGCGGTATTGTGAGTACACCGAGGCAATACAAGAAAGTCATAATTATGTTTGGGCATCACGGTGTGGCATAGTCTATTCTTGAGTTCATTAATTGCAGATATAGTAGCCACTTAATCAAATTTTACTATAAAAATTGATTGGTAAGTGGAAGAGTTGACCACCAAAAGCCAAGCCTTGTTTTTAGAAAAGTTCCAAAAAGTAGAGAGCTATTCCTAGCTGAGAAGGGGATGCGAGTAGCTACCTTGGGCATCATTTTGGTATTCTGAAGTGCCTATAAATTGGCCCAGGGAGTACATAGTTTTCAGTGCCGTCAGTTTTGCGTCTACTACCGCAAGGCAATACGTACCTACTTTACGGACTGGTGCAAGCTCTTCATCACAATCTCCATAAGCTCTTCTCTCTCGTTCACGGGAACAACAAGAAGAAGAATACTCTCTCTCTACTTGCTTACTAGCTCCTCTCTCGTTTCATGGTGTACGCGCTCTTCAAAGGCTCTCATGGTGAAAACGTCCATGTAGCTCTCATCACCGCTCTCCTGCGGCAAAAAAAGAAGCCTTTTGATAGCCCCTAATCAATTCTAAAGCACGGTGATAAGCTCTACACTCCATAGCCATCATATTTCTCTCTCTATGTCGTTTTTTTGAGTAGATACCCTCCCGATGGTTGCCTTTTCTTATACAAGTGCATGCGTGGACTTGTCGAGTTCGTATGAAGTTGCTCCATGATTATTTCATCATGTTTAACACTCTGATTTATGCACATGATGTATTCATGGTCACGTGTGTTTATAAAAAGCGCTTTTCATTTCACGTAACGTAAGCGGTAGGAACACTATTTTGGTCATAACTCACAAACCGTTATGATCAGTTTGAACCCTTTAAACTAGAGATAAAACACATCATTTATAACATTTTCTCTCTTGGATGTCATGTGAAAATCATGCACGAGCTAAGAGTTATGGTCAAACAATAGCTTGCTGCCCACTACACAGTCAAATGTTTGGACCCCATGCTCCTTGGAGAACCACTATATAGATTCATTGGATAAGAAAACACTCTTAGCCAACTAAAAAGATTTTTTAAACTTGATGATAAATGTATTTAGATCTCCATTATCAATGTTGGGAATTGATCATGCTAGCTAGC